>NC_044906.1:1300142-1600142 GCF_001633185.2 Quercus lobata | reverse complement strand
TTCCACTTTGGCTTGGTTACTTTCTAGCTCTACCAAATCTGATGGTATTTTTGCTCCTCTGGACTTTGTCCCCACCAAAAAAAGTAACTGACCATGGTCGTTAATTCCTTACAGGGACTACTGAAATACGAAAGTAATTAACGGTGTATGTTGGAATAGTCAAGACGATTGCCTTTAGTAGGATCTCCTTCCCAGCTGCAAAAGTAGTTGTTCATTCCACCCTCTCAATTTTTCCCATACCACATCATTCTGTTGTAAACAACTCTTTTGATACCTTCCAACTACAGTGGACAGTCCAAAATATTATTACGTCCGCTAGCAGATGCAAGTATGCAACCCATTAAGGGCGCCTCTATATAGAAGCCATGGTGTTCACATAAATACAAAAAAAAAAAAATACATATACATATACACACACACGTAATTATACTTATTTATTTTTCTCTAAATAAGAATTGAACACTTGACTTGAGATCTAAAGAATTTGGGTTTAGTAATACTAGAAACACAACAAATTAAATGTCACAACAATTTTAAGCATTTTTCTCAATGTATGTATTTTTGAATTATCTTTTAAAAATTTTTCCGAAAGGAAAGAGTCGTCCCCCCCCCCCCCCCAAAGTTTTTTCCCAAAGGAAAGAGTCTATTAATAACTCAATCAAAATAAATACAATTATCTTGCTGCCCCCAAAAGTGAGCAACAAGCTTTCCCTTTTTCAATAAGGAAATGTCTCTCTCCTTTTAAATATTTTTCTGTGGTCTCCATGTTAAGTCTATGAATTTTTTTTTAAAAAATGTCCTAACAACTCAGTTTTGTAATAATCAAGTTCCTTAAGTAACTCGATTTTACAATGATCAAGTATCGAAACAAAGACACGCTTCTAAATAGTTTTGAAACAAGAACATGTTTCTTGATTTTTGGCTTAATAGAGAGGCAAAAGCCCATTTTCACCCAAGAACCCAAATGCAAAAAGGTTTAAAAGATAGAATGCGTGAATGAGTATATGAATATGACAAGGTTGCTTTAATAATGGCGAGGAGCGGAAGGGAAACACTTTGTGCCTTTGTGGTCCACGCGGTTGCTTTAATAAATGATTGATGCAAGTTTGGGGAAAGATGCATGTTTTGTTCACATCGTTGTACCCCACAACTACGTGTTTTACTATCATCCAAGCACTCAAAAACAAAAATTAGGAGAGTGGAAAGGAAACACTTTGTGGTCCACACGTTTTTCTTTCGATAGTGAGGGGATGGGTGTTTTCCCTGCTTTGAAATTTGAATCATTGATGCAAGTTGGGGAACTAAAATTATGCTTGTTTTCTTCGCATCGTTGTACCCCACAACTCCGCGTTTTACTATCATCAAAGCACTCAAAAAGCATGGTCTTTTCATATTCATAGTTGTCCCAATACCTCTGATTCCACCCTAAGATTCTAGAAAACTACCATTCCTCAACCAACCTAAAAGTGTGGACTGGTAGATTTTGTGGCCATCCTGAATGGATGAATATGAAAAGAGTAAAGCTTGGGTTTGATATTTTTTCATGATTCTCTTCTTTAGTTCTTTTGGAATGCAGGACCCTCGTCACCAGATTTTTCAAGTAAAAATAAGTTACTATTTCTATGAAGTAAACAAGTGTGCTGACACTCTAGCGAAAAAAAGTTCGAAGCTTGACCAGGATTTTACTGTTTTTTATAGTTCTTGTGTGGCCAAAATGGCCAAATACCACATTTTTTGGAAATTTTTAGCAAAAAAAACACTGTTTCGGAAATAAATGGCAAACTACCACTTTTTCCAGAACTCGAGTTTCAGAAACTCGAGTTCCTCATTAGTTCTGCCACCGTGACACTGCTAAGTTGGATTTGTGCAATAAAAAAAAAATTATGTGGTACCTGAGCTTGGTAAACTTGAGTACCATGCAACACAATACTCAAGTATACCAAGCTCGAGTACCTTTTATAAATAAAATGCAAAAAAAAAAAAAAAAAAAAAAAAATTACACAGTACTCGAGTTTGGTAAACTCGAGTACTGTGTAAATTTTTTTGTTTTTTTTGTTTTGGTTTGGGGATAAACAACAAATAAACATAAAGATAAAAATAAGTAGCTTTTTTTATGTTTTTATTTATTTAAATAGAAGCATTGTAAAATATAGAGATTTTAATTTCGAAATATGAATTTAATTTCTACATTAATTAAAATTGTTTATTGTTTTCTCATAAAAATTGTTCACTATTTTCTGTATAAACAATTTCTACGATTTTGCTTAAAATTATTTTCTGTTTAGCATTATTTAAGAAATTGTTCGCTCTCTTTTTTGCATAAATTATTTTCTGTTCACTATTTAAAAAATTTTCACTGTTTTCTCATAAAACACCTAGTGAAATCGTGTTTTCTAAATTTAAATGCCAAATCTGAATGCTTTTTCATGTTTGAATTTCACAATAATCGAATATATTTTTCTGCATTGATAAAATCTGTTTCTACATTAATAAAAATTTTCCCTCTGCACATCATATTTACTGTATATTCAAATCTGCTTATTGCATTCAAAAAATCTGTTTTCTGCTTTAAGTAAAATTGTTCACTGTTTTCTCATAAAAATTGTTCACTGTTTTCTGCACAAACTATTTCCAGCATTCTACATAAAATTATTTTTTGTTCAGCGTTATTTAAAAAATTGTTCACTCTCTTTTCTGCGTAAATTATTCTCTGTTCACTGTTTAAAAAATTGTTCTCTATTTTCTCATAAAACACCTAGTGAAATTGTGTTTTCTAAATTTAAAAGTCAAATATGAATGCTTTTTCATGTTTAAATTTCACAATAATCGAATTTATTTTTCTGCATTGATAAAATCTGTTTCTACGTTAATAAAATTTGCTCTCTACACATCATGTTTATTGTATTTTCGAAGCTGCTTACCGAATTCATAAAATCTGTTTTTTGTATTAATTAAAACTGTTCACTGTTTTCTCATAAAAATTGTTCACTCTTTTCTGCATAAATTGTTTTTAGCATTGGCGCAATTATTGCACTTATATGGTTTTTGTGTTTTTTTTTTTAAATATGTAACCATATGAATAATGGACAAACTTCATGAAAGAAAAATGAATGATTAGTATAAATCACCTAATGGTAAATGCCTTGAAAAATTCAAATTTGTAAAAAAGTTTGAATTAGTTGAATGTAGAACTGTTCACTAAGTAAAACTATTTTTTGCATTAAGTAAAACTATTCACTGTTTTCTCATAAAAATTGTTCACTGTTTTCTGCATAAACTATTTCTAGCATTCTACATAAAATTATTTTCTGTTAAGCATTATTTAAAAAATTGTTCACTCTCTTTTCTGCGTAAATTATTCTTTGTTCACAGTTTAAAAAATTGTTCACTGTTTTCACATAAAACACCTAGTGAAATCTTGTTTTCTAAATTTAAAAGCCAAATCTGAATGCTTTTTCATGTTTAAATTTCACAATAATCGAATTTATTTTTCTGCATTGATAAAATCTATTTCTACATTGATAAAATCTATTTCTACGTTAATAAAATTTGCTCTCTACACATCATGTTTACTGTATTTTCGAAGCTGCTTACCGCATTCATAATTTTTTTTTTTTCATCAAGTAAAACTATTCATTGTTTTCTCATAAAAATTGTTCACTGTTTTCTGCATAAACTGTTTTTAGCATTGGCGCAATTATTGCACTTTAATGGTTTTTGTGTTTTTTTAAATATGTAACCATATGAATAATGGACAAACTCCGTCAAAAAAAAAATGAATGATTCATATTAACCACCTAATGGTAAATGCCTCGAAAAATTCGAATTTGTAAAAAAGTTCGAATTAGTTGAATGTAGAAAGTCTAGAAAAATCGATGGAAAATCAATGAACGTACCAAATCGTGAAGGTGTACATAAGATGTACAGATAGTCTAGACTTGTTGAGAAATTTGATTTCGTTGAAAGTACAAAATAATGAAAATTCAATGGAAAAGTATGTACGTTAGATGTATAGATCATATGTTTTTGTTTCAAAATTTGAATTTGTTGAATGTACAAAACTGTGAAAACTTAAGGAAAAATTGTGTACATTAGATGTATAGATAGTACGAATTTGTTGAAAAGTTTGAATTCGTTGATTGTGTAAAATCATGAAAATTCAAATGAAAATTGAAGAACATAACAAATTGAGTAAACTTAATGGAAAATTGAAGAACAAAACAAATTCGAAATCTAATTTACACAATTTTATTTTGTACTTTCAAGATTTTATACAATCAACAAATTCAAATGATCTGCACATCTAAATTTTGTTTTTTTACAAATTTGAACAATCTGTACATCTAATGTACACAATTTTCTCTTGAATTTTCACGATTTTGTACTTTCAACTAAATCAAATTTCTCAACAAGTCCAGAATATTTGTACATCTAATGTACACAATTTTCCATTGAATTTTCACGATTTGGTACGTTCAACAATTTTAATTTTCCATTAAGATTTCACGATTTTGTACGTTCAACAATTTTGAAATTTTCATCAAATCAGGATGATTAGTACATAGTTTTAAATTGTTCACTGTTTTCAACAATAATTACGCCAATGCTAAAAATAGTTTATGCAGAAAACAGTGAACAATTTTTATGAGAAAACAGTGAACAGTTTTACTTAATGCAGAAAATAGTTTTACTTAGTGAACATTTCTACATTCAACTAATTCGAACTTTTTTACAAATTCGAATTTTTCGAGGCATTTACCATTAGTTGATTTATACGAATCATTCATTTTTCTTTCATGGAGTTTGTCCATTATTCATATGGTTACATATTTAAAAAAAAAAAAACACAAAAACCATAAAAGTGCAATAACTGCGCCAATGCTAAAACCAATTTATGCAGAAAAGAGTGAACAATTTTTATGAGAAAATAGTGAACATTTTTAATTAATACAAAAAACAGATTTTATGAATGCGGTAAGCAGCTTCGAAAATACAGTAAACATGATGTGTAGAGAGCAAATTTTATTAACGTAAAAATAGATTTTATCAATGCAGAAAAACAAATTTGATTATTGTGAAATTTAAACATGAAAAAGCACTCAGATTTAGCTTTTAAATTTAGAAAACACGATTTCACTAGGTGTTTTATGAGAAAATAGCGAACAATTTTTTAAACAGTGAACAGAGAATAATTTATGCAGAAAAGAGAGTGAACAATTTTTTAAATAATGCTGAACAGAAAATAATTTTACGCAAAATGCTAGAAATAGTTTATGCAAAAAACAGTGAACAATTTTTATGAAAAAACAGTGAACAATTTTACTTAATGCAGAAAACAGATTTTATGAAAGTAAGCAGATTTGAATATACAATAAATATGATGTGTAGAGGGAAAATTTTATTAATATAAAAACAGATTTTCTCAATGCAAAAAAATATATTCGATTATTTTGAAATTCAAACATGAAAAAGCATTCAGATTTGGTATTTAAATTTAGAAAACACAATTTCACTAGGTGTTTTATGAGAAAACAGCAAATAATTTTTTAAACAATGAGCAGAGAATAATTTACGCAGAAAAGAGAGTGAACAAATTTTTTAAATAATGCTGAACAGAAAATAATTTTATGCAGAATGCTATAAATAGTTTATGCAGAAAACAATTTTTATGAGAAAACAGTGAATAGTTTTACTTAGTGAACATTTCTATATTCAACTAATTCGAACTTTTTTACAAATTTGAATTTTTCGAGGCATTTACCATTAGGTGATTTATACGAATCATTCATTTTTCTTTCATGGAGTTTGTCCATTATTCATATGGTTACATATTTAAATATATATATATATATATATATATATATATATATAAGTGCAATAATTGCGCCAATGCTAAAAACAATTTATGCAGAAAAGAGTGAACAATTTTTATGAGGAAATAGTGAATAGTTTTAATTAATGCAAAAAACAGATTTTATGAATGCGGTAAGCAGCTTCGAAAATACAGTAAACATGATGTGTAGAGAGCAAATTTTATTAACCTAGAAACAGATTTTATCAATGCAGAAAAACAAATCCGATTATTGTGAAATTTAAACATGAAAAAGCATTCAGATTTGGCTTTTAAATTTAGAAAACACGATTTCACTAGGTGTTTTATAAGAAAACAACGAACAATTTTTTAAACAGTGAACAGAGAATAATTTACGCAGAAAAGAGAGTGAACAATTTTTTAAATAATGCTAAACAAAAAATAATTTTATGCAAAATGCTAGAAATAGTTTATGCAGAAAACAGTGAACAGTTTTACTTAATGCAGAAAACAGATTTTATGAATGCAGTAAGCAGATTTGAATATACAGTAAATATGATGTGTAGAGGGAAAATTTTATTAATGTAGAAACAGATTTTATCAATGCAGAAAAATATATTCGATTATTGTGAAATTCAAACATGAAAAAGCATTCAGATTTGGCATTTAAATTTAGAAAACACGATTTCACTAGGTGTTTTATGAGAAAACAGTGAAAATTTTTTAAATAGTGAACAGAAAATAATTTATGCAAAAAAGAGAGCGAACAATTTCTTAAATAATGCTAAACAGAAAATAATTTTAAGCAAAATCGTAGAAATTGTTTATACAGAAAACAGTGAACAATTTTTATGAGAAAACAATAAACAATTTTAATTAATGTAGAAATTAAATTCATATTTCGAAATTAAAATCTCTATATTTTACAATGCTTCTATTTAAATAAATAAAAACATAAAAAAAAGCTACTTATTTTTATCTTTATGTTTATTTGTTGTTTATCCCCAAACAAAAAAAAAAAAAAAAAAAAATTATACAATACTCGAGTTTACCAAACTCGAGTACTGTGTATTTTTTGTTTTTTTGCATTTTATTTATAAAAGATACTCGAGCTTGGTATACTCGAGTATTGTGTTGCATGGTACTCAAGTTTACCAAGCTCAAGTACCACATAATTTTTTTTTATCACACAAATCCAACTCAGCAGTGCCACGGTGGCAGAATTGATGAGGAACTCGAGTTTCTGAAACTTGAGTTCTGGAAAAGGTGGTACTTTGCCATTTATTTCCGAAATAGTGTTTTTTTGCTAAAAATTTCCAAAAAATGTGGTATTTGGCCATTTTGGCCGTTCTCGTGTGGATATTAGACATTTGTATACTTTTATTTTATAACAATGTAGGTGTGTACTATGAGAGGGATTCTGCACTCAAACTGCTACTTCTTTTGATTAGTTAATGAAATTCGGATTTTACCAAATTTTTTTTTTTTCATATCACATATTATGATTAGAAAAATATCATTTTTATATGAGTCAATTTTAATAATTCTTTATAATATTGTATTATATGAAAGAAGTCCATTTATTGTGCCAAATAAACCAACTTTTGGAAAGAGACGATACCTCTATTGGTCTTTTGGTTTATAAAGTTTTTTCTTTTTATTCAGCCAAAAAGAAAAAGATGATTCTAATAATGATAGGTACGAAAAGTACTAACCTTTTTAATGCAATTTTGGTTTCTCTATTATTTGTTGACGGTAAATTTATGTAAAGCTTTGTTGTTCAACTTTATAACACAAGGAGATCCATCAAATAGGTAAATCAATCCAATTTG
This sequence comes from Quercus lobata, assembly GCF_001633185.2. Lineage (NCBI taxonomy): Eukaryota > Viridiplantae > Streptophyta > Magnoliopsida > Fagales > Fagaceae > Quercus > Quercus lobata. The sequence goes on along the minus strand of NC_044906.1, from coordinate 1,592,498 downwards.
CTAGATCTTAGAACCTTGAGATTCAATATATCTAATGACATAATAAATTTCACAATTTTTTTTTGATAACTATAGATGATGGATTGTGATTAATCTATATCTATACTACTATTTAATCTATACTACTATTTAAGGGACTTCCCATGTTTGAATTCCTCAATTTTGATACCTAAAATACCCTCATTATACTCACTTACAAGTTTTCAACTAACAAGGATAAATATGTAAATTAAAACTCCTATACTTTAAGACCCACAAACTCAGGTATGCTTTGCCAGTTTCTATCTCACTTTCTATCTCTCATTCTTCTTTCAGATTGAGGACATTCTGTTTAGCTCTACATCCTCCTTTCTTTTTCTTCTACTTTTGGATTTGGTTTCTAAACAATTTAAACAGACACTGTCAAAGGTTCCAACAACTTTTCAAGTTCTATTTTTTTCAAGTTCCTCTTTGTTTGTTTTTGTTTTTGTTTTTGTTTTTTTTGTCATAACTTTCTTTGGGTTCTTAGCTACTATAATCCCCATGGGTGAATATGATTAGGGATTCAGGGGTGTTTGACTATGGCTTATTACTTGTAGCTAACTTTGAAATTTCAAAAGGGGGGTTTGTGCTTGAACTGACCCCTTGGAAAAAGATATTGGTAAGGGTTCTTTCCTTTTGTTTTGGCCTAGAATTACACATAAACTATTTTTTTGGGTTTATTTTTTAAATTTACACTATTTTTTTTTAGGGGATTATGCTACTTGGTTTGTTTTTTGTTTTTTTTTTTTTTTTTTTTTATATATAATTTATAGAAATTTGGGCTTCTTTTCTTTTTTATATAGTAGGAATTTACGCTTCTCTTTGTAAAAATAACGTGACAAACTAAAACTCACCTCCAGTGTGTTAACTAACTGCATATATTTTTATTAAAAAAAAAAAAAAAAAACACTAAACTAAGGGTCCGTTTGGATACAACTTATTTTGCTAAAAATTGAAAACTGAAAACATTGTAGCAAAATAATTTTTAAATGTGTGAATAGTGCCATGAGACCCATTTTTAATATTTTTTTTCTGAATAAAGTGGTTGTGGATCCCATGAGCAGTGCATGAATAGCGTGTGAACAGTAACTTTGTCTCCCGCACAGTGTAATCACATGCATGAATAGTGCCGGTTACTGTTCATAAGTGCAAAAAAAAAAAGAAAAAAAAATGCAAAACGTGCAAACGCACAAATACAAACGCAAATCCAAACACTCACTAACTGTATATATCAACTTCATCACTTACAGTACCTCAAGCCTTCAATTGTAGCGTAATTTATTGGGTTTTCTTTTTTAATAGAAAATTCTCGCCTTGGCTCGCACATGAATTGTAATCCTATTTTATCAATGGCATGTCACATTGTAATCCATAAGAACAAAATTTTTCTACTATTCATTGATCATAATTAATCCAATCAATAAATATTGGCATGGATCTTTTTCTATATGGGAATTTACTCTCTTTGTTAAATAACGTGACATAACATGCATGCTACTTGGTTTGGTTTTTTTTTTTTTTTTTTTTTTTTTTTTTTTTTTTTTTTTTTTTATAGGAATTTTTTGAGGAGATTACGCTACTTAATTGTTTTTTCAATTTAAAACAAACACAAACTCTCTTTTTGGTTTTTTTTTTTTTTAAATATTTTTTTATTTATTAAAGTTTCCTTCTCCTTTTTCCTAACTCTTTTATCTCTCTAAGGTTGACGTATGCACAAATTTATTGGATTGCATTGAGGAGGTATTAGAATGAAATATTAGATAAGTTTGGGTAGGAGACTTTACAAGAATTATTGTATGATTCAAACTTCACATGAAGTGGTTGTTATTTAAGAAATTGTTGTAAAAAAATTTCTTTTGTGACGGAAACTATATTTATCATTTGTATAATTCTATGTGAAATTCAATTTATATTTTTTTATATAATTATTAATTTATTACTCCATCAAAAATGTTACGTACCTTTTCTCAATTTTAAAGGTAGTTGATATATTTGAAATTTAAATTCTTTTTAACTTTTGTTATGGATGTGTAGTAAGTGGCCGGCTAACTTTTAGGATTAGAACACTACATTTTAGGATTAAAATTGAGCCTTTTACCTTAAAAGAAAAAAAAATGGTAGTTGCTAAAATTTTAATTACTTGTCGCTAACCCGTGCTATGCATGGAACCTACCTATTTGTGAGTTAGACTAAAATGATTTTATAAAAAATTTAAGAAACTACTCTATTCCATGATTTGCTCTTATATGCCTTCAATTTGTGTTACAATTTGATGAAGAAGTCATTGCTTGAACGTGCAATGACTTACAAAAAATTTGTAGACAGTTTCAGATACTGTAAAAAAATAGCTCAAAATTTCAGATATTAAAACTTCTAAAAGTCCAAAAAATATTAAAGAATCAAATAATTCCCTGCTTACAAATTATTGAAACAAAATAATATATATATGACTAAAAAATAGAGAAATATAAGTGAATGATGGGTTACATTCAAAAGAATAATTTCAATTATTGCAAGCTTTTTTATCTTGTAAAAAACACCTGAAGAGAGTTTGGTGGTTCATGTACAAAATTACTTTTTTAAAAATACATGAAAAACCATAAAATAATTTTTTTTTTTTAAACATAGAGGAGAAAAAATTAATATAAGAAGAGATACCTCTACTCGGCTTTAAAAAAAAAATTTGGATTTGCTTTGCTTTTATAGTGTTCATAATTAATGTCGCAAATTTGGAGATAAATTATCAATGTTTAAGTTTGAGTTTAAGTTAGACTTGTTAGAGAGATAGAATTTCACTCTTTATTAATTTTGTATTAAACAAAAATAATTTAGTTTAAAAAAAATGATAATAATGAGTTTGAGTATAAGTTGGACTTGTTAGAGAGATAGAGTTTCACTCTTTGTTAAGTTTGGACCAAACAAAAATAATTTTATTTAAATAAAAAGATAATTTTTTTTTAAATATTGTGCTTACGTGGAAAATTGTGAGAGTTTCAAAGGCTTCGGTTATATATATATATATATATATATATAAGCTCTTTTTAATTTTTTTGTTATGGATGTGTAGTACATAGCTAAATTTTAGGATTAAAACACTACATTTTAGGATTAAATACAACTTGATAACTATCATAAATAAAAGAACAACAACAACACCACTAAAAAGGGGGGGAAAAAAAAGAGTGGATGCACATCTAGAGCCTTTCCTTAACCCAAAAAAAAAGAGTCTTTTACCGTAAAAGTAAAAATGGTAGTTGCTTAATTTTAAATATAAGCTCATTTTAACTATTTGTTATGGATGTGTAGTACGTGGCTAAATTTTAAAAAACACTACATTTTAGGATTAAATACAACTAGATAACTTTCATAAATAAAATTAAAAAAAAAAAAAAAAAAACAACAACAACAACACAAAAACAGCAACACCAAAAATGTATTGTTTTTATTTTGGTACAACAGATATTATATACATTACATTTTGTGATTGTTACTAAAATAAATGAAAATGTGATTATGAATTACAATACTATTTATTAAATTAGTACATTGAAAAGAAAAAAAATTAATAAGACCATCCTAAAAATATTGTCACGTGCAATGCGCGGGGTCCGTGACTAGTGTATAATAAAAGTAATATCAATGATCACATATAAAAGTGATGTAATTCTAATCACATTCTATTACTTTAATAAGTTGTAAAAAAAATGAAGGTTCCATTGGAGCAATTATTTATTTCTATTTTAGGCAACCTCATCTCTCTTTTCTTTTAAATAATAATTAAAAAAAAATAAAAAACAAAAAAACAAAGAAAAGGGGGTGTGGATAAATAAATGACAAAAAGATATTAGAACATCCTTATGAAAGAAATGACCAAAAATTTGATCTTGGTTTATTTGAGATTATTCCTTTTAATCACAATCATAGATGTTTAATGTATTTATAGAATTTTTGATTGATTGTACTTGAAAATGAATACAAATATTTTGTAATACTTTTTGTGTTTCTCTTTATATTCTACCGATTATAGTATGTCATGTGTTTTGGTTTTTATTTTTTATTTTTTTAATATTATTATTTTATATGAAAAGTAGAACAAATACATGACAAGTTGTGATAGGTGGAATTCACAAAATGGTACTAAAGATTTGTGTTCCTCCAAAACAATGGAGAATGACTTAAGCAAAAAGCTTTTAATTGACTCATTAATTAGATCCTTCTATACGATCAAGTAGTGGCTGTAATGAAAGTGACGCTGGTCCCTTGGTTGGTCTTTCTAGGATTGTGGATGAGTTGTTTTATTTTTTCGAGTGTCTGTTTAGAATTCACTTATTTTGTTAAAATTGAAAACTTTTTGCTAAAAATACTGTAGATAAAAGTAAAAGTTAGCTGAAATAGTACAGTGGAACCCATAAATAGTACCAAAAAGTGCAATAGGGTTATGAATAGTAGCAAAAATTAAGCTATATAGTAAATAAGCTGGCAAATTTCATCCATGCTAAACGCACAATGAATCAGGATTGTTGATGATTTTTTGCTGAAATTAAAACTGAAATTGTTTGGGATTCATTTATTTTGCTAAAACTGAAAACGTTTTACTGAAAGTATAGTAGATAAAGGTAAAAAATTAGTTGAAATAGTACAGTGAAACTCATAAATAGTATCAAAAAGTGTAATAGGACTCATGAATAGTAGCAAAAAATAAGTTGAATAATAAAATAAGTTGACAAAATTAATCATGCCAAACGGTATTTTGCTGAAACTGAAAACTTTTCACCGAAAGTACTGTAGATAAAGGTAAATATAAGTTAAAAAAATGCAGTGAGATCCATGAATAGTAGCAGAAATAAGCTAAATAGTAAAATAAGTTGGCAAAAAATAAGCTAGCCAAACAAACACTAAAAATTCGCGTAAAATTTTCCGTGAATCAAAACGAAATTATGCCTAGAATTGAGGACCAAAAACATGTTTTAAGTCCAAAATAAAATAATTCACACAAGATATTATGATTTAACCTAATTCAACCAATTTTTCTAAAAAAAAAAAAACTAATTCAACCAATTCAATGTAAATACCAACTAAAAATGCTTCATTTATGATATTGATTACAAAATACAACACAGCACTCAACCAACTTTTACAAATAAAACTCACAATCTCTCACACTTATCAAACACAAACCAAACCAAATCTCATAAATTTGATGGAGAACAAACTCTAAACTAATATAAGTGGGCTTCTTAACAGTGAAAGCTACCAAGCATATTTGAATTTCCCATCACCACAGCATCTCAATTCAAATCAAGCTCCAGTAAACTGGTTCCGCTCAGCTACCAAGCATATTTGAATTTCCAATCACCACAGCATCTCGATTCAACACAGGCTCTGGTAAAGCGGTTCCGCTTATATCAAGATGACGTAAATTAACAAGGCCTCCAAAATTTTCTGGTAACACTCTGTGACAAAGACAACTGGACAACAATAAAGTCTGCAAATTAATCAAAGAACACGTTGAGCTGGGTAACTTCTTGATTAAAGTGTGAGAAACATCCAAGTAGCGTAGTTGTATCAACTCGCCCAAAAAGTCAGGCAACTTAGCGATGGCATAACAAGAAAAAGAAAGCACAAGCATGTTTTTCAGAAATGGCAACCATGTGTCCCAGGTTTTACTTAATTTACAAAAATCAAGCTTGATAGATCTGTTCAAGGCAACGGACTGAGGTACTGAATGGAGAGACCACATGACGGATGGTCCCTCATAGTGAACGGATGATCCTCCATGATGGACGGATTCTAGGTACACGGGCCCGAGGCCGACGGATATCAAGGCCACGTGGCTTAAGTAAACTCCAAGGAATCTTAAATGGAAATATCTTGCACCCTATGATTAACTCGGGTCAATGGAATTCCTATATGGAAAGAATATCGTAAAATACGCACATTTATTAGGATCTTCCCCATAAGGAAACATCTTCTTGCCCAAGAAATAGGAGTTGGTTTTACACTACTATAAAAACACCAAGCCCTAAAAAAACGAGGTACGCATTATTTACCCCAACTCTGGTACTCTAAAGTTGTGAAAGTCCTCTAACTTAATCTCCATAGGTTTTTTGGCCGGTACCACACCGGTACTCTCCGTAAGGTTTTCTTCTTCTTCTTTATTGTGCAGGTCTTGTCTAGAGCACGTAAGGATCATGTAGCTTACTGACGATTTTCGGCATCTTCAATTGGCGCCATCTGTGGGAAAAAATGTGGATTGGAAGTAAGCCATACTACCGCTTCCCGGACAAAAAGATGCATGGTACTTACTCGCTTGATGGCGACCACCAATAATCATCAAGGGGACGAACCACAGACTACCGCCCTTGAGACACAAGTTCAAACTCTCGCAACAGGAGCAAAATGACTCACCAAGCAAAATCATGACATTGAAGAGCAACGGCGCCAAAAGAATGCAACGCTTAACACCTAGGAGGAGGACCACGAAGGTACAAGCATCGAGAGAAGGAACCAAGAGGGGCTCGAAGGCAGCAATGCCCCAAGCAAATAAGAGCGATAAGATACAAGCTGTCCGTCTGCCATAGATACCGCTCCCTTGCACATGGTTGCAGAGATGTAGATGATGAAGAAGAGGATGGACTTCATGATGAACACCCTCAGAGGACGGGTGTCAAGCGAACTCGACGAGCTAGTCCATTGGACGGACTCGCCTTTTACTGCGCCTGTCATTTTTTTCCCCTTTCCACCGAAGTTTTGCATGCCATAGGTAGAAGCCTATGATGGGTCAAAGGATCCCTTGGATCATCTAGAGTCATTCAAAACCCACATGCACTTGCAAGGCATGGTAGATGAAATCATGTGTCGGGCTTTCCTGACTACGCTGAAGGGCCTTACAAGGGTATGGTTTAGCTGGCTAACGCCCAACTCTATCTGTAACTTCAAGGAGCTGAGTGCGCAGTTTGCTTCGCATTTTATAGGGGGACACAGGTATAAGAAGTCTACTGCGTGCCTAATGAGCATCAAGTAGCGAGAGGAAGAAACGCTAAGATCCTATATAACCCGCTTTAACAAGGAGGCCCTCTCAATTGATAAGGCTGACGGCAAGATACTAGTGGTTGCATTTACCAATGGGTTATGAAAGGGTAAGTTTCTTTTTACTTGTACAAAAACAACTCGAAAACCATGTCGGATGTACTTTACAGGGCTACCAAGTACATGAATGCGGAAGACGTACTGCTGGCCCAGGAAGAGAAGCCTAAGAAGAGGGAGAGACAAGAGGATGCACAGCAAGATAAGGGATAGAAGATGGCTAGGACCGGAGACCAATAAGAAGACTGGTGCTCAAACCTACCACAAGAAGGTTCACAAATTTCACCCCGTTAACTGCCCCGATTGACTAAGTCCTTATGCAAATCAAGGACAAAAGAGCCTTAACATTTCTTGGTAAGCTGAAGGAAGATCCTAGTAAGAGGTCTAGGGACAAGTATTGCCGCTTCCATTGTGATCACGATCATGATACATCGAACTGCTACGACTTAAAGCAACAGATAGAAGATCTTATCAGACAAGGAAAACTGCAAAGGTTCGTTAGTAAGGAGAGAAAGGGCCCACCACAAGAGCAGGCTGCCCAGAATGAAAACGAGCATCCTAGGCCCCCCCTGGGAGACATAAGGATGACGGGCTTCGTCTCAAAGATGGCACGAATCGTCTCAAATTTGAAATTATTTGTTTATTTAGCAATTATGCTATGAACTTGAAGTATTAACTATATTATCTCCATGAGATATTGGGTTCGAAACCTCTCACCAGCATCTTAGAGCCACCTTTATAGGATTCCTCATTGTAATAACTTGGTGCGTGTGGAATGAGGGGATTGCATGCACCCGAGAGAATAGTTAGATAATAAAAAAGATTTGGATACCTTCGTTTGTTAAAAATAAAAATAAAAATAAAATAAAAAAAAGGCAAAAATACACTATTGGTCCCTACATTTAGGGCTCAATCTCATTTTAATTCCTAACTTGATTTTGTGCCTACCTTAGTCCTTGAAAACAGAAAATCACATCCATTTTAGTCCATGTCATCAACCCACTAACATAAAAGTCTTACCTCAAGGGTGTAGTCAATCCTTCTTACTTCAGTCCTTTGGGTAATCTCCTCTCTCAAAATATCTCTCCCTATAAGTTGACTTAATAAGCTTATAGATAGTTAGGGTTTCGACCTTATTTTCTAAAAACTCCCTTATAATTAGAAATTATAAAATTGGTCCCACAAAAAAAATTTACTTAAATATCCCTCTTTTTAAATCTTTTTTTTCTTCTGGGTATTACAATCTCCCCCACTAATAAGAATTTAGTCCTCTGAATTCATCACAATCTGAACCAATTTATCATGCTTCTGCCGTGCTACTCTAAAGCCACAATCGTATTGGTCTATACAAATTTATCTCCCATCACCATAGTAAGAGAAACTAAACTATGAAGAATTCCTCTCTCTTTTTTATTTTTTATTTTTTATGCCTATTACTCGACCTGAATTACACTACAATTTACCTCCATGGTGAATATAAATTTCAAAACCCACATGTTCAAGTAAACCCAATAAAAAAAATGATAGTTTCTTCAGTAAGTAATCTCCAATAATTCTAAATGGTGAAGGAGCCTCTAAGGTTGTGATAAAAGAAAACCACAATCAAAGTCTACCATAAATCATTATGCTCTGACATCCCATTGAGTTGTATATCACTTCCACTTAAATATAAGTTCAGAACTATTTCACAACATATGCATAGACTTTTCCTTTCTCAAAATTTGTAAAATAAAAATTTCCAAAGCAAATGGAGCCATGATGCTTCCGCCGCATAATCTCTTACTCAATTACCCATAGTTTAAGAACAACCATATTACGAAAAATATAAGATTCTTTAAAGATATACATATCTGTAGGCTAAATAGCTCTCTAAGTTCCTTTCAATATGAATAAAGGTTCCAAGGCCCATTCGTTTAGATTAACCACAATAACTGATTTTCCATCAATTATTAATTTCAACAAAATTTCAAGGCCTAAGTAGTCTCCAAAAGTCACAACAAGGGAAATCCACAATTTTGAGATTCACCATAGACCATTGAATGCTAGCATCTGTTTAATTCTCTACCTCAAAATAGAGTAGTGCATCCAAAGTTCCAATCCTTCCTAAGTTCAAAACAAGTTTACAACATATGTGTATATCACTATATCTTTTCTACCTCAAGTTTTGTAAGATAGAAATTCCAAAGTCTCCATAAATAATCTATTGAGCATTGATATAAGGGTCTATCATAGAATGTCTATCTTAATCATAAATTATCTTGACAAATAATTAACATTTATTCACCTTTAACCTCTAGATGATACTTGGGCTGGAACTCATTGAAGAGATAGGTTCCTTATAATTACATTGCCTATTATGGAAACAAGTTTCTAAGTATACATAAGCTAGAAGGGAATAGTCCATGAAGTATCTTAAACCCCCTTTTTGTTTTTTTTTTTTAACTAGCAAATAATATTGTCCCAGCAACTTAGAACTTAGAGTACAATGCAACTTTATAATTATTAACCACTTGTCAGTATAAAACAAACGTACCACAACTGACTATAATTCAAATTGTAAGTCTTTCAAAATAAACTCTCTTGCCATCCCAAAACCTTCAATAGCCAATCAAAATTATGGTTCACTTGTCCAATTCTGTACTACAACGTTCTTGTGTTGTATCCACCTTATTTTTAATTGAGCCAATCCATTAACTCTTATTAGTTAAAATTCAAAGAATTACCTTTCTAGCATCAAAACTTATTCCCCAGGATATTAAACAATCCTCTAAGTCCATAGAAAGAAAATTAGGACCTCAAATTTCTAACTAACAGAACATGTCTCAAAAACATTTAGGGACTACCTCACACATAAATTAGGCTATGGTAATCCATGTAGGTCAACGCTAACAAAGACAATGATCCAAAAGAAGGTTGGTCCTTAACATTAGAATCCAAGGAAGTCCACCGATATATTGCTGAATTCTTTAAACACCCTTAGAATTTATGTAATGACATATAATATAATGTGAACTACAATAACCACAAATTGATTTTCCCTTCACACTATGAACTTTCCATTAATTTCCTAACTCCATATAAACTAAAATCAAGGAATCGTAGCTCTAACATCAAACCTTAACCCCTAAATAAAGTTTTGCAATAGTCAATTCCCTAATAATGATCAAGCACTCCAAATTCTGAATAGGGCATATAGTAAACTATCATTCAATAATTAAACCTCTGAGAATCTCCTATAGATCAAACTAAACTTAGCTAGGTCGACTATATTAGGCAAAACTATCAAATGAGTTTTCAAAAGATTAGTCACAAAATAGTAGGAAGGTTTCCTTTGCTTGTTCTTTTCTCACTCTCTTTTCCCTTTAATAAGAAGAAGAAGTTTTAATACCAATCTGATCAATTACAAAATTTTCAAGAATAAAATACACCCACTTAATACTAGTATAAGATCATAGAAGTATATCAATTAAAATCCTCCCTTTTGTATTTATAAGTCATGTATGCATAACCACATAGACATAAATATCAAATCCTTCAAATATAACCTAACAAATCAGCATATGGTGGAACCTCACTTACACTTCTCATCAAGTCATCAAAAGAACACTATCTATGACCTAATAACCTTCATAAACAATAACTAGAATTGTAATGCCTAGGGCGTAGATTTCATTCTAAATCAAAACCTAGCATAAATCTATAAGATCATAACCTAAGCTCTGATACCATTAAGATTGTCATGCCCCGAACCCAACTATAAAGACAACCACATGACAACCGCCGCACGCTTATAAAGTAAGCACCCTACAAGTGTGCAAGGCCTTCTTAGCAACTAAAATTTATTCTCAAAAATTAAATCAAATAAATCCAAAATACCTCAACAATTTCTTTATGAATAGATCTCCAATAATTTTAAAGGAACAAAATCCAAACCTTATGTACATAATGCCAATTGGCCAATAAATATAAAACTATTAGAAGACCATCCGATCCAAAAATCACTAAGCTTCTTTTCCTGCTCACAACATAACATCAAAACTCCCAAAACTTACTATTCTTCACAATCTGAAACTGGAGGGGAAAAAAGGGAGTGAGTTGACAACTCAATAAGTAACCAAAGTCCTAATAAGTTCTATCAAGCAATAGATCTGTAAAGTAATAAGATGTAATATGAATCTTCAAAATTTATAGTATACTATGGGTTTTCAAAAATAACTAAAGAATTTTCGTAGTCTTAAAATAATAAGTTGCAAATAGATCACATACTTTAATCTGACAAATATATCATAGATGGTTTAGAAAGTAGTTAGTCTTCCATTTATCAAAGCTATAATTTACAATATGTTCGAAAAAAGATACATAAGCAATTTTAATGACTCAAAATAGTTCAAATACTCAAACATTTCCAAAATCACATATGTAGTTTTAAGGACTCAAAATAGTTCAAATATTCAAACGTAATTCATATTCTTAACAATCTTATAACTATGGTCACGCTATATCCTCGTGACTGGGCATCAGAGTACCAATGAATAACCCCCATTGGCTGGGTATCAGAATCACCAATGAGTACCAATGAATAACCCCCATTGGTTTGGGTATCAGAATACCAATGAATAACCCTCATTGGCTGGGTATCAGAATACTAATGAATGAGTACCAATGAATAACCCCCATTCGTTTGGGTATTAGAGTACCAATGAATAATCCCTATTGGCTGGATATCAGAATAAATTCATAGTCAGATTGTTCATAATCATATATATGAAATCATAGTTTCTAACAAAAATATATCTTATTCAAATACATATATATATATATATATATATATAATCATATATTCAATATTCAAATTTATTTGTGATATTTCTATAATTCTTTACTTTAAATCAATATAGCCAAAAAAAAAATTAAAAAAAATAAATCTTATATTCAATGCTCATGTATATTTGTGTAAATTCTATATTCTTTACTTTGAATCAATATAGCTAAAAACAATTAAATAAAATACAAAATATATTCAGTAATCAGATATATTTATGATAATCCTTTACTTGAAATCAGTAATACAATAGAAATAAAATTTTAACAATTGTAAACAATTTTCAATAGTTAAAATACGCAAAATAAAGCCAATTAGGATAAAATTACTTACCTCAGCTAGCTCACCATAAAGAACTTCTCCCTAACACTTTCTCTAAAATCCTTAGATCTCACCTAACAATTTACAAGCACAATTTACTCAATAATCAAATAATTCAAGAAAGACTTATAACAGTACCCGACCAGAAGAAAAACTATTAAAAATATCACATAATTGCTTGCTTATCTTACACCAAAATATCACCTATCATAATATTTTTCCATATATATATATACATATATATATTCTGCCACCATTAATGCCTTAAAAGATAAGGCTATAGCTCCTAGTGCTATATGACACTAGGAAAGACAAGGACGTGGGCCATCCTTCAAGTACTGCACTTACATTACATCTCTATTTTTATTTTTTATTTTTTGGGTAGCTGACCCATCTTCAACAAAATTCACTGTTATGTATACCTCTTTTTATTTTTTTATTTTTTTATAACTTGTCAGACCTCAAACCTAAACCTGTTCTAACTAGACCTTTGTTTTTCTCCAAATCCATCAATTCGGTACAATTTCCTGACACAAACACTATGCAGAAACTTGACCCCTCACCCGCTTAACTCTGCAACTTCAATATAGGCTTATCACCAAACCTAGAAAAATCTACAGGCACGCTGTCCAGTTTACAAAAAAAAAAAAAAATCTAAGCTTTTCTTCGTTTGCATCCTTAAAACTTTTGAATATTTAAATAGTTTCACTATTGGTCAAAATACCCACATAAGAAAATATTCTAATACCTCAAGGGTGTAATCAATCCTTCTCTACTTCAGTCCTTTGGGTAATCTCCTCTCTCAAAATATCTCTCCCAATACGTTGACTTAATAAGCTTATATATAGTTAGGGTTTCAACCTTATTTTCTAAAAACTCCCTTATAATTATAAATTATAAAATTGGCCCCACAAAAAAATTTACTTAAATATCCCTCCTTTTAAATAATTTTTTTTCTGAGTATTACATGAACAAAGAAAGAAAAAAGAAAGAAAGACACAAACAAAAACACAAACACAAATGAAAGTTCAAATAGTGTATAAAACACCCTTGAACGTTTAAACACTTAATTATAATATAACCAACTCAAGCTTTATGACAAACAACTAGTGTGCGGAAAATGAACACAAGCTATAAACAAAATTGGTAAACAATCTAAGCCAATTAAAATCACATCCACAGCAGAAAATAAAAAGCAAAGATTAAGAGAAGAAAGATGCAAACATAAGGAAAACACAATGATGTGTTATCGAAGAGGAAACCGAAGCCCTCCGCGTAAAACCTCTCCGCTGCCCTCCAAACAGTAAGTAATCCACTAGAAAATGTAGCTGGGATAAATGAACAGCAATAGACCCTTCAACCCTAATCTACCCAGTGTACCTAAGCCCTCCAAGCTCTTGCACCAATGAGGTTGCGCCAAACCTATTTCTTTTCTAGCTTCTCGGATTCTGTTACTTGACCATAGCATCTACCAATGTAAAATTGGTTCCTTCCTAACTGCTTCCCAAAACACCAAACAGCTCTCTCACAATAATGAATATGGTGAGAAAAGGTTTTGGTAAAAAGGCCTCTCAAGGATTTAACAATGGAGAGGTAGAGAGTAGAGGAATTTGAAGAGTTTCTTATGTGAAGATTGAGGATGAATCAATCTTGTTTTTCTCTAGGGTTTCTCTCTCAAAATTCTCTCTGGAAGCTCTTTTTCTTTCGTGGGTATAAGGGGTATTTATACTTGGGTGAGAATGGAATGTGAAGAGTTAGGTTTTTCAAAACAAGGCTAGCTCGCGACTTAGCCTCGCGGCTTGACTGAGTCGCAAGATCCAACCGCGAGATAACTAAACGGCTATTTGTCCTATTTTGTCTTATAGTGCTCCAGCTAGCATGACGCTTCAACTTCTGGCATGCCTGGCACGTGTGCTGCTTTTGGCGGCTTGAAGTTGCGAGTAACCCGCGAGATTCAATCGTGAGTCTCTGTTTTTCTTGCACACTCTTGAGCATTTCATCACACTATCTCACTCATTACCCTTACAACAATCCCACCTAAATACAAGGTTACTAATTGCTAAAAGACAAGCAAATTTGGCACGAAATAAAGCCAACAAGATGGTTGATTAAATTCAACCTTACAATCTCTCCCTTTGGCTATTCCGTGACAAAACCCTAAAACAGACTCTAGACTTAATATGTGAGTTGGGAACAGTTGAACAAAACTCACCCACACCTAACTCTAAAAACTGTGAAGCTCTTGAATCATATGAATATGAATCTCCTGAAACACAACAATACACCATGATCATTGTATGCAGAAAAGCATGAAATGCATATGAAGCAGGCATGATGTGATCAAGCAAAGATGGAGTTAAGAAACAAACCATGGCTTGATCAAACAATTAATCACTACAAGGTAGTGACACGATGCTCATTCACACTTGGAGTGAACACTTGGACATACAAGCTAACAAGAACAATGCAAGTTACTTGTATGCCCAACACTCAACCAATGCATAATACACTAAGTATATGCATCTAGGATCAATCCTACAAAGGCACAAGAGTGATAGTACTTAACAACAAAATGCATGACATTTAGTTAGAAGTATTGATTTAACAAAGTATAAAGGCTGCATAAAGCATGGTACAGACCATAAAGCCTACAGATAATGAAAACAAACCATAAAAGCTTACAAAAGCAACATGGGTACAAACCACATTATATACTAAAAAACATCAACAATATATATATATATATATATATATATATATATATATATATATATAAAGTAACCCAAGTTTCAAAAACATCCATGAGTTATGAGTTTAAACCAGACAATAACCATAACCACAATGTATCAGACCCATAGTAACAACAATTATCCAAAACATAATACTTTGACCATAAACATAAACAAAATAAATAAGATAGACACTATTTTTGATTGCTCCCCCTCAAAATAGTACTCCCCCTCAAGAGCTACTTCTAAAAGAAACTTCTCCCCCTTTTTGACCGGAATGGCCAAAGGGTCACTGCTCATGATGTGTGGTGATGTTGTCAAATTTGGCTGAGAGAACATCAAGCTAGTCCTGCATGGTTGCTATCTTCTCAGATTGTTTGGTCTGGACCTTTCTGATTCCATCAAGTCTTTGCAGAATGACCTGAAATGCATCTGGAGGTATATTTGAAGAAGTTGATGTTCTAGTCCACTTGCCACTCCTTCTGGGTGTTGAAGTTGATGCTTGACCTGCTGCCTCTGCCTCAGTCTCCATTGGAACACCCTTTCCTTTATCACCTTCATCTTCTTCACCTGGAAGACGAACACTTATCCTCTTGAAGATTTGCTTGTTAATTGCTAAAGGTGTAGACATGGGACTGATGTCTCGAGGGATTGCAACACCCTTCTTTCTGAAAATCCTCATAAGTAGACTAGGGAAGATCAGTTTAGGCCTAAAAGTGGTTTTAGTCTCATCCACAATAGTATCAAATATGTGGGAACTGATATCAATGAATGTCATTTCCTTGAGCTCCATCAAAAAAATTGCTCTGGCATTGTTAATTGTAGTCAACTTCTTTATAGGATACAGGTTAAACATCATGATAATAGTGAGACACCTCATGTCCACTGGAAAGGCTGTGGTATTTAGGCATTTTTCTTCTCTCTATCCACCAATCCTCTGTTGTACAGTTTCAATAGACAGCATCCTATCCTTATAGTTGACAAAATCATGATCTTCTAACCCCTCAAGTCCTAGCACATCATCAATGTCATGTGCATCTAAGGTGAATTATGTTCCTCTAACCCAACAGCTCAACTCATCTTCCCTTATCACAGCATTGGAGTAAAACTCCCTAATCAGAGGTTCACACACAACTGGGAAATCACTTAGTAGCTTTTCCCATCCTCTCCCTTCAAAACAACTAGGGATAAAGGTGTCTCTCAAATCCTCCAAATCCACATACCTTTCTTGTATGATTCCTGCCTTTAAGAAAAAATTCTTGTATCTCTCAAAATGGGAAACAGAACTAAACAAATTATGGTCCATTTTCATTCTCTTATCTACTTTCTTGGCAGGTGTTTTCTTCTTTGGGGATGAAGGAGCCATCTATAGACAAGCAGAAAAGGCCACAACAACAAAGCACAGTACATGTATATAAAAAAATTAGTACTCTGTTAGTGTCATAAAGAGATAAGAGTAGAGCAACAAGACCAAAGATGGCTTAAAGTCAGGTAAAGAGGAAATGGCTCAAATCATAAACCAACAACTCAAATGAGTGTACCCATTGGTAGACACTCAAGACCAAACAACATTTTGGAGAAAAGTTCTAAAGATGCATAGAATAACATCACACAAGGGGTAAACATATGTCAATGAGACATATCTTGATGAGAATGAGATGACACAAAATACTTAAGACAGAAGCACACACAAGATCTACAAACACAAAATCAAAACAATAAATCCTAACAAACAAAACTCAATCATTTTGAAACAACAAACCAAAACAAGATCAAACAAGATGGGTATAAGATAGTTAACAAACCCTAAGCTTAGAGAGAGACAAATAAAAATGAACAAATCTAGCAACCTAAATAGGTTCATATAAACCAAGAGTCTCAACAAGCCCAACACTGACAAAGAACAACACCGAAACACCAACCCAACATAAATCAGAGTATCAACACATATAATCAAGAGGGAAAAGCACAAATCAAGAAATACTGAGCGAGAAAGTGAGAACCCATACCTTTTGCTTGAAGATTTTGAGTTGAAATGAAGCAAAAATGGAGTTTGCAAAGAGTGACACGGAGTATTTGGGTTAGGTTCAATTGAGAGAGAAAGTGAATAGTTACAAAAAGTTCAAGGGAAAACTGAAAAAGATTTAAAAACTGCCCTTACAGTGCAAAACATGCGTTTTTTACGACTGAGGTAAGTCGCCAGTACGTCACCAAAACACCTGCCAAAACACTTCAAGCCAAAAGATTTGAAAATTTTACTAAGTGTTTTTCGTGGTTGGAAGTCTCACTCGCGAGGGAGTCACGAGCTGAGCCGTGAAAATCTCTATGTACCCCTCGCAACTGGATCTTCCACTCGTGAACAAGTCGCCAAAAATGACCCGCGAGCACACGATTGTGGCATGCGACTTGACTGACCCGCGATTGAGTCGCCAAAACAGGGAAACACTGTTTTTGAAATTTTCTGTTTTTGTAAGAACAAAATAATTTCCAAAAACAACTAAAACACTCAAAAATCTTTTTGTGTTTGAATCAAGAAAGATTGAGCATGTTAAAACACATTTTATCAAGTACAATCACACAAATGAATATGGCATTCATTGAACATAAACTTGTATGTTGTGTGTGGGTATCGACAATGAGATAGTCTTTAGTCTAATGTGAAGCTTCAATGATCAATTAAACCAAGGCATACACAATTAGCACTAGATCATGTGACCCATCTAAATTATAGAAGTATGCATATATGACCTCCCACAAGATTTGATTACATAATTTGGAGCTTTACATTTGACTCCACTTTCAATCATAACATTTGATCTTTTTGATTCTTTGGAAACAATCACCTCCCATTGTGAGAGTGATATCTGATATTTCACCTTGATGAGATAGCCTTTGGCTTTTTGAACAATCATACACTTTTTTTTTTGGTCGCTTTCCCTTTTTCCTAGTCAAATACTAGTATGTGTGATAGGTTTTTGCAGCTCAATATCTCTTTACATTTGGTGAGCTCTTTTTAGCAAAAAAAAAAAAAAAAAGAGTGGGAAGATATATAGGCACAAGTCTATGCATGTCTGAAGATCAACATAACCATTCACTAATCATTCATGACAAGTTTGAAGATCTATTTACAACAGTTACATAGATTTCAAGATTTCTCCCACAATGGTAAGAGTACAAAGGAACAAGCTACGCTCGTAAATGCACAAAGCCATTAGTATAAAGGTACAAGGCAAAACATGTTTTGAGACAAAACTCAACAATATCGATCAAACTTTCTGATTTTCTACTTTATATGTGATTTTTGGATTTTTGACACATAAGAAGGAAAAGATTGATCAAAAAAAAAAAAATGATAGTATGCAAAAACAAACAAACAAATTTCAACCCACACAATAAATAAGTAAGCAAACAACCAAACAAAGTCACAAAGCATAGGAAGTATTCATGCATGGATATGTTGTAATGCTTATGCATAAGTACCCTTTTTCACCCATACGTCACTTGCGTTTGGGGTGATTTCCTTATAGGATTGGGTACGAGAATTAGGGCTTTCAAACCTTCGTGTGAAGCTTTCCAAGCAGTTGGTGAAAGCACCAATCATCTTCATTACGTCCATCATTTTGGGATCACCACTTTGATCTCTTAATAGTTCACCAGCCCAATTTCTCCTGTCATTTCTAGGTCCTCGTGACCTTGGAGCAGTTGCACTATTCATTGCTCTCAGTTTTTGACAATTTGGTCGAGTATGCCCTTGAAGTCCACAATGATGACACACATAATTCAATCTAGGACCTCTTTGTGGTCGTGGATGAGACTTGGCTCGGGATTCAGACCTGCCCACAGATTGATTACGGGGGTTGTTCAACATCCGTTGGTTCTCCACATTCCTCTTCTCCTCTATCTTGGGCTTTTCAACAGTAGGGCTAACTTCAACTAACTCTTTGGCCTTTATAAACTTCACTTCTTTGGTGATATTGCCAGATGAGCTACTCCCTCCGGTATATCCCAACCCGGATTTGTCTGAATAATTCTTTTGAGATGAAATAATATCATCTAGCTTCTTGGTGAAGACCCTCTCTATCTTAGCATTTGCTTGCACAACCTCTTATTCAAGAAATCTCACTTTTGTGTAGGCTTCTGACAACTCACCATTCAGTGTCTCTATCTCACATTTGGCCTCTTTACAACGAATTAGGAGACTTTTATAGTCTTCCTCTGCCTTCTTCATCTTTCTCACAGCTGCCTTGGCCACCCTTGTGTACTCACCCGACTTCTCCAGGAGTGAGTTATAATTCTCTTGAAGATTGGCTGTGCTTTCATCTTCTTCAGCATCTGATTCTTCAACAACTCCCAATGATTCTTCATCACTATGTTCTCCAAGTTCTCATATAAGCAAGTTCAACTCGTCTGAAGACTCAACATGGGCAATAGTCATAAAAACAGAATAATTCCCTTCTTCATCATAGCTTTCCTCAAAATCTGAGTTGGATGAATCCGAGTCACTCAATGTCGTGGCATACACCTTGCCTTTCGATTTCAAATAATTCGGACATTCTTTCTTAAAGTATCCATGCCCATTGCATTCAAAAAGAGTGACACCTTGTGTATATTGGGATTCTTTTTCATCTTTCTTTTTGAATTCCCTTTTCTCCCTTCCTGAACTTTGGAATTTCCCTTTATCACCAAATTTGCCATTATTCTTGAATTTCAAGAATTTTCAGAAATTTTTCACAAGGTATGCAACATCTTTGTCAACCATATCCTCATCCGATGAGTCATGGACTTCCAACTTTTCATTAATGGTCTTCAGAGCAAGAGATTTGCTCTTCCGTTGAGTGGGCAGTGACATTTCATCAGTCTGAAGGGAACCAATCAACTCTTGGACTTTGATGTTATCAAGATCCTTGCTTTCTTCAATCGCTGTCACTTTGGCACGAAAGCTTTCCGACAATGACCGAAGGATCTTTCTTACTATTTTAGAATCCTCCGTTTTCTCCCCTAAATTGAATTTGCTAACAACCACCTCATTCAGCTTGCTATAGAAAGAGTCAAAGGACTCATCCTCACTCATTTTGAGCTCCTCAAACCGAGTGCTGCCTTATCCCATGTGGATTTGGCTTCCTCAGGCCTGGTCCAACCTATATCAACAGAATCCCAAACTGATTCATGAATGAAACATAAAAATGCTCTCATGCAAACCTTCCAAAAAGCATAATTACTATCATTAAAATATGGAGGTGTATTTAGGGATTGAGACCGGTCCATCTCAACATGGGGTCAAGGATCACACTATGGTAATGAAACCAATAAAAGTGTACCCGCTCTGATACCAATTGAAAGTTCAAATAGTGTATAAAACACCCTTAAACGTTTAGACCTCCAATTATAAAATAACCAACTCAATCTTTATGACAAACAACTAGTGTGTGGAAAATGAACACAAGCTATAAACAGAATTGGTAAACAATCTAAGCCAATTAAAATCATATACACTGTAGAAAATAAAAGGCAAAGATTAAGGGAAGAAAGACGCAAACACAAGGACAATACAATGATGTGTTATCAAAGAGGAAACCGAAACCCTCGACGTAAAACCTCTCCGCCGCCTTCCAAGCGGTAAGTAATCCACTAGAAAATGTAGTTGGGATACATGAACAGCAATAGACCCTCAAAGCCTAATCTACCCAGTGTACCTAAGCCCTCCAAGCTTCTTGCTTCAACAAGGTTACGCCGAACCTATTTCTTTTCTAGCTTCCCGGATTCCGCTACTTGACCATAGCATCTACCAATGTCAAATTGGTTCCTTCCTAACTGCTTCCCAGAACACCAAACAGCCCTCTCACAGTAATGGATATGGTGAGAAAATGTTTTGGTAAAAAGGCCTCTCAAGGATTTAACAATGGAGAGGTAGAGAATAGAGGAATTTGAAGAGTCTCTTATGTGAAGATTGAGAATGAATCAATCTTGTTTTTCTCTAGGGTTTCTCTATCAAAATTCTCTCTGGAAGCTCTCTTTCTTTCGTGGGTATAAGGGGTATTTATACTTGGGTAAGAATGGAATGTGAAGAGTCAGGTTTTTCAAAATAGGGCTAGCTCGTGGCTTGGCTTCGCGGCTTAACTGAGTCACAAGATCCAGCCGCGAGATAACTAAACGGCCAGTTGTCTTATTTTGTCCTATAGTGCTCCAGCTAGCATGACGCTTCAACTTCTAGCATGCCTGGCACGTGTGCTGCTTCTGGCGGCTTGAAGCCACGAGTAACCCGCGAGATCCAGTCGCGAGTCTCTGTTTTTCTTGCACACTCTTGAGCATTTCATCATAATATCTCACTCACTACCCTTACAACAATCCCACCTAAATACAGGGTTACTAATTGTTGAAATACAAGCAAATTTAGCACGGAATAAAGCCAACAAGATGGTTGATTAAATTCAACCTTACAACAAACATGCACCAAGAGTGAGAGAAATAGAGAATATGAAAAAAAAAAAAGAAAATGAAATAGATACAAACACAAACACAGGCATGCCAACATAGAATGAGAAGGGATGTTAATTTAGTGTTTGTTTCTTAAGAAAGTTCAAGAAAAAATGAAATAGTTGCTATAAATTATTTTCTCAATCTTTGAAATTGAAAAAGTTTTTTTTTTTTAATTTTTTAATTTTAAATTTAATTTTTTTTCATTTTTTTATTAATTAAAATTCTAATGTGTCATTTTCTAAAAGCCAAATAAATTTTTTTAATATTATTTTATTAGCAACTTCAACGTCTAACATGCCGCCTACGCACTTTGTTTGCCAAGTAGGACTTTTTTGTTAGTGGGTTCACTATAGGGACCAAAATGGATGTGATTTTCTGTTTTCAGGGATTGAGGTAGGCCCAAAATCAAGTTAGAGACCAAAATAAGATTATGCCCTAAATTTAGGGACCAAAAGTGCATTTTCGCAAAGAAAAAAAATCTATATTATCTCCTTTTTCTTTTTCTAACTCATGTAATATATTTGAAATTTATTTAAATTTTAGTGGATGCTTTTAAAATTAAGGTTACTAACTTTTACAAATTTATTCTATTTTTTGTATTTAGTTAATATTAAAAATGGATTCAACCTCAAAACTTCGAACATGTCTATTTTTTGTCGTAATTATCCTTTAAAAAATTTTAATTTGTTTTATTGAAATATTTAATTATTCTAAGAATAAATAATTTTAGCTTTCAATACTGAAAATAAAATGTGGTGCATTGTGAAGCCCCATCCAATTTTTTTAAAAACTAAAAATCTTAGGGGGGAAAAAAATTGTAACTACTATCAACCTTTAGAACAAATATTTATAGCTTTCATTATTGACAACAAAGTTTTGCGTAGCCAAGTGGTTTGATGCATAAATTAACTTAACTTTCCACAAGTAAGGAGGTTCTATCCTTTGCTGGAGCAAACACACCCCCAGTGACGGAATACAAAAGAAAAATTCACCTAAATTGGTGATTAGGTCATTGGGCTGCTAAAAGACCAATTTGACATCCTTTTATTTTCAAAAAAAAAAAAAAAAATTGACATCCTTTTTCTTGATTTTTTTTAAATTTTTTTCTTTTTTTATACATAACAACTACCATTCACTCTATTCTTTTCAATAAAATATCAATTTTTCTTGATTCTTTTAATTCTTTTTCTTTTGTTTATATACACAACAACTACCATTCACTTTCTTCTTTTATCCTTGAGATATGTAAAAAATAATGAAAAACTAAATGCAAAAATAAAAAGTGTCAGTGTAAATTTACATGGTTATTGTAGCAACCATGTATTTTTACACAACTTTGCATGGCTTGATGTGGGAAAATTTTGGATTTAGTTGGCTAAAATAGTCTTTTTTCTATTATACTACTAAGTACTCTTATTTTCAATTTTCAGTTGTTTTGGGCCTAAATTTATGTTTGTTGTTAATAATGATAAGTTTGATTTGTGTTTGGTTGTCAAGAAAGTACAAGAAAAGACAAAAAAAAAAAAAAAATGCTCTGCTAGTTGGGATCAAATTGATTGCAAATTAAAAGTAATAAAAACCAAATTAATTGTCATAAAAATGTAGGGTCCAAATTGATAATTACTCTTAAATAAATGAACAACAAATGTTCAAGGATGAGGATGTCATTCCCATTTAGTCAAGGAAACCGAATGTTGAGTTACTTACAACATTAACAAAAAAAAAAAATATTTATAATATGAGTTTCAGTTAGCTCAACTAGTAAAGTCTCTGATAGTTGAATAGAAGATCTGGGTAGAGATGTGCACTCAACCTACTAATCCACTAAAAACTAACCCTACCCAACCTAATCCACCGAGTTGGGTCGGATTTTAGGGGTTGGTGGGTTGAGTTGTGTAAGGTTGAATTTAATCAACCATTTTATTGGCTTTGTTCTGTACCAAATTTGTTTGTATTTCAGCATTTATTAACCCTGTATTTAGGTGGGTTTGTTGTAAGGGTAGTGAGTGAGATAGAGTGTTGATTGCTCAAGAGTGTGCAAGAAAACAAAGACTCGCGGCTTGCTCTCGCCGGTAGCTCGCAGCTTCAAGCCACCAAACGCAGCACACGTGCCAAGCGTGCTAAAAGGTGAACAGTCATGCTAGTTGGAGCACTACAAGACAAAACAGGACAACTGGGCATACGGTTATCTCGCGACTTAGTCAAGTCGCGAGGCCAAGCTGCGAGCCACCCCTGTTTTGTAAAACCTGACGTTTCACATTCCACTCTCACTCCAGTATAAATACCCTTTATACCCACAAATGTATGAGAGCTTCCAGAGAGAATTTTGAGAGAGAAACCCTAAAGAAAAACAAGATTGATTCATCAACAATCTATACATTAGAGTCTCTTCAAATTCCTCAACTCTCTTCCTCTCCATTGTCAAATCCTTGAGAGGCATTTTACCAAAACCTTGTTCTCACTATATTCATCACTGTGAGAGGGTTGTTTGGTTTGCTGGGAAGCAGTTAGGAAGAAACCAATCTACATTGGTTGATGCTATGATCTAGTAGCGAAATTCGGGAAGCTAGAAAAGAAAAAGGTTCGGCGTAACCTCTTTGGAGCAAGAAGCTTGGAGGGCTTAGGTGCACTGGGTAGATTAGGCTTGGAGGGTCTATTGCTGTCCTTGTATCCCAACTACATTTTCTAGTGGATTGTTTACCGCTTGGAGGGCGGCGGAGAGGTTTTACGCCGAGGGCTTCGGTTTCCTCTTCGATAACACATCGCGTGTTGTCTTTGTGTTTGCATCTTCCTTCCCTTTTATCTTTGCCTTTTATTATCTGCTATGGGTTGTGATTTTAATTTGGCTTAGATAGTTTATCCAATTCTATATTATAGCTTATGTTCATTTTCCGCACACTAGTTGTTTTACATAATGCTTAAATTGGTTAATTTGTAAATTAGGGGTCTAAACGTTCAAGGGTGTTTATACACATAATTTAACTTTCAATTGGTATCAGAGCAGGTACACTTGTTGTGATTTTATTACTTAAGTGTGATCCTAGACCCCTGTGTTGTGGTAGCTGTTATGGAAAATACCATGCTGAATTGTAGTTTAAGTGTTTGTGAAAATGATTCTATGCACATGTTTGAAGAGTGTTTTACCAATGATCTTGTAGAGTTATTAAAAACTAAGAAACATGCTAGAATATTTGTTCACATGCTGGAATTTTTTGAAAATCAGAATCATGTCTTACACAGTAGCATATCTGAATCTAAATCATTGATTAAGAAATATAAAAGAAAGAATAGAATGTTGTGTGAGATGATTGAGAATCTGAAATTGAAAGGTCAATCTGAAAGAAGCATGAAATCTGATGATGAATTTTTGTTTGAAGGTCAAGAATGTTTGTCACATGTGAGCTTATTTGTGCATACCTCATTGAAGGTGTTTAATGCATGTTTGTGGTATCTTGACAGTGGTTGTTCTCGCCATATGATAGGGGATAAGTCACTGTTTAAGACTCTCAAAGAAAAGGTTCGTGACTATGTGACCTTTGGTGATGGAAGTCATGCTCAAGTCCTAGGCAAAGGAACTATCGAGATACCTGGATTACCGCTGTTGAAAGATGTGTTATACATAAAAGGGCTGAAGGCAAATCTGCTGAGCATCACTCAAATTTGTGATAATGATTTCCTGGTACAATTCTCTAAGAAGGGATGCTTGATCATCAATGAAGAAGGGATTCAGGTCTTGGAGGGAAATCGGACTACTGATAACTGTTATGGAGTAGTTCCCACGGCACCCATTTCATGTAAGAGTGCTCGGGTGGATATGTTGGAACTTTGGCATCACAGATTTGGGCATGCTAATTTCAAACAAGTAGCTAAAGTGTCCAAACTTGAAGCAGTTGAGGGACTTCCTAAGTTTGGAAAGGTGAAGAAGACCGTTTATGGTGCATGCCAAATGGGAAAGCAAACAAAGGCAAGTCATCACAAGGTGAATGTGATTGCTACTTCTCGGTGTTTGGAGTTACTTCATGTTGATCTAATGGGGCCTACCAGAACTGAAAGTCTAGGAGGAAAGAGATACATTATGGTCATTGTGGATGATTACTCAAGATACACTTGGGTTGAATTCCTTAGAGAAAAATCAGAAGCATGTGAGAAGTTGGAGATTCTTTGCAAGAAACTACAAAACGAGAGAGGGGTCTTTATTGCCAAAATTAGAAGTGATCATGGGAGGGAATTTGAGAATGCAAGATTCGAGTCTTTCTGTGAAAAGAATGGAATCAAAAGAGAATTTTCAGCCCCCAAAACTCGACAACAAAATGGAGTGGTAGAGAGAAAAAATCGGTTGATTCAGGAAATGGCAAGAGTCATGTTGCTTAACAAGCAAATACCTCAAAAGTTTTGGGGAGAAGATGTCAACACCTCGTGTCACATTGGCAATAGAATATTTTTCCGAGTAGGAACAAAGAAGACCGCCTATGAGATTTGGAATGGAAAGAAGCCTAGAGTGAAGTATTTCCGGGTGTTTGGAAGCAAATGTTATATCCTAAATGATCGGGAGAATCTTGGGAAGTTTGATGCGAGAAGTGATGAAGGTATTTTTCTTGGGTACTCTACTACGAGTCGGGCATATAGAGTTTTTAACAAGAGAACTAAGACAGTGATGGAGTCCATCAATGTCAAGATTGATGATGCCTTACCTAAGGTGGAGATGATTGATGATGGTGAAGGGCCGAGCACCAAAGAACCCGATGTTGAGGTCGAAGCTCTTGATATAGAAGGTGAAGAACCTACACCAGAAAAAGAATCAACTCCCATCAACCCAAGAATGGAAACGAGATCGATGTCTAGAACGTCAAGTCCTCTTACTCCTCCGGAAGTCTATCCTCCTATCTCTCGAAGTGATGAAGTCTCCACATCAAAGAAGCCATCTTCAAGAGTAATTAAGAACCATCCGGAAAGCAACATCATAGGGTCTCTAGATGAAGGTCTTCCCCTCAGAAAAGGAAACATCCTGCTAGCCAATCATGTAACATATCACTGCTATCTTGCTCAATTTGAACCAAAAAGGGTAGAAGAGGCTCTTCAAGATGAGAATTGGGTAGAGTCAATGCATGAAGAGCTAAATCAGTTTGTGAGGAATGATGTGTGAGAACTTACTCCAAGGCCTGAAAACGTTCATGCCATAGGCATAGAATGGATTTTCAAAAACAAAACTGATGAAGATGGAGAGATAATTCGAAACAAATCTCGGTTAGTAGCTCAGGGATACACTCAAGTAGAAGGAGTAGACTTTGATGAATCCTTCGCTCCTATTGCAAGACTCGAGTCCATTCGAATTCTGATGTCCATTGCATGCACTATGAACTACAAACTCTACCAAATGGATGTTAAGTTTGCATTTCTGAATGGATATCTAAATGAAGAAGTGTCTGTTGAGCAACCAAAAGGATTTGAGCATCCTCACTTTCCTGATCATGTGTTGAGACTGAAGAAAGCCCTTTACGGCTTAAAACAAGCACCTAGAGCTTGGTATGATCGGCTTACTCATTACCTCTTAGATAGAGGATTCAAAAGGGGGTATGCTGACCGAACTTTGTTTATCAAAAATGATGAAGATTATCTCCTTGTGGGACAAGTTTATGTTGATGACATAGTATTTGGGGCTACCATTGAAGATCGTGCTATTGAATTTTCTGAAGAGATGAAGAAGGAATTTGAGATGAGTATGGTGGGGGAACTCACATTTTTCTTGGGTCTATAAGTCAAACAGTAGAAGGAGGGCATATTTGTTTCACAAGAGAAGTATGCTAGAAACATTGTCAAGAAGTTTGGACTAGACTCCAAAAAACATGCTTCCACTCCCATGAGCTCATCTACTAAACTGAATGTTGATTCTTCTGGAGTAGAAGTAAGTCCTACCTTATATAGGAGTATCATTGGGAGTTTACTCTATCTTACAGCTAGTAGACCAGACATTGCATTCAGTGTTGGTGTTTGTGCCAGATATCAAGCTAATCCAAAGGAATCTCACCTAACTGCAGTCAAGCGAATCATTAGATATGTTAATGGAACTTCAAACTATGGTCTGTGGTATTCAAAAGACTCAAATGCTTGTCTTGCTGGGTATTTAGATGCTGACTGGGCTGGTAGTGTAGACGATCGGAAGAGTACTTCAGGAGGCTGCTTCTACCTTGGCAACAATCTTGTCTCGTGGATGAGCAAGAAACAAAATTCCGTGTCTCTATCTACTGCTGAAGCAGAATACATTGCCGCTGGAAGTTACTGCACTCAGCTTCTTTGGATGAAGAAATTACTTCATGATTATGGAATTCCTCAAGAGACAATGTGTGTCTTCTGTGACAACACCAGTGCCATCAATCTTTTCAAGAATCCTGTCCAGCATTCAAAATCTAAACTCATAGAGATACGTTACCATTTCATTCGAGATCTAGTAGAAGAAAAAGTTGTGTGTCTTGAGTTCATACACACCGACAATCAAAAGGCGGACATCTTCACCAAGCCTCTTGATGGTCCACGGTTTGAATCACTCCGTAAGACCATAGGTGTTGGTACAATTCCTTGACTCTCTTGTGTGTGCTTCACATATTTATGATATGATAATTTTGTTTGTGTTGGGGCACACACTACTCTGTTGGCTTTTTGTGCAGCATGATCTTGTTTGTTTGTCTATTTGTGCACTCTTTTGGTTTTCTTTTGTTTTGATCAATTTTTTTTCTTCTTGTGTCAAAAATCCAAAAATCACATAAAAATTAGAAAATCAGAAAATTTGATTGACATTTTTGAGTTTTTGTCTTAAAACTTGTTTTGCCTTGTACCTTTATGCTAATGCCTTTGTGCATTTTCGAGCATAGTTTGGTTCATTGCACTTATATCACTGTGGGAGAAATCTTGAAATCTATGTGATTGTTGTAAATAGATCTTCAAACTTGTCATGAATGATTAGTGAATGGTTATGTTGATCTTAAGACATGCATAGACTTGTGTCTATATATCTTCCCACTCTTTATTTTTTTTGCTTAAAAGAGCTCACCAAATGTAAATCTCCAAATGAAAAGAGATATTGAGCTGCAAAAGCCTGTCACACATTCTAGTATTTGACTAAGAAAAAGGGTAAGCGACCTAAAATTCAAGTGAATATTTATTCAAAAAGCCAAAGGCTATCTCATCAAGGTAAAATATCTAATATCACTCTCACAATGAGAGGTGATTGTATCAAAAAGAATCAAAAAGATCAAATGTTATGATTGATAGTAGAGTCAAATGTAAAGCTCCAAAATATGTTATCAACTTTTGTGAGAGGTCATATATACATACTTTTATAATTGAGATAGATCACATGATCTAGTGCTAACTGTGTATACCTTGGTTGAATTGATCATTGACGCTTCACATTAGACTAAAGACTATCTCATTGTTGATATCCTCACACAACACACAAGTTTATGTTTGATAAATGCCATAATCATTTGTGTGACTGTACTTGATGAAATGTGTTTTCACATGCTCAATCTTTGTTAATTCAAGTACAAAAATATTTTTGAGTGTTTTAGGTGTTTTTGGAAAGTATTTTGTTCTCAAAATTTGAAAATTTCAAAAATTCAGTTTTGCCCTGTTTTGGCAACTCAGTCGCGGGTTAGTCAAGTCGCAAGCCTCAGTCGCGTGCTCGTGGGTCATTTTTGGCAACTTGTTCGCGAGTGGAAGGTCCAGTCGCGAGGGTTACTCAGAGATTTTCGCGGCTCAGCTCGCGACTCTCTCGCAGGTAGACCTTCCAGTCACGAAAAACACTTAGAAATTTTTTTTCAAATTTCTATCTTTGTGTGTTTTGTTGGCTTAAACTGGCGACTTTGTGTTGACTCACTTAAGTCGCGAAAAACATGTATTTGGCAAAAATAGGGGCAGTTTTTAAATCTTTTTCAGTTTTCCCTCAAACTTTTGTGACTATTCATATTTTTCCTCAACTGTCACTTTCTCAAACACTCCGTGCACCCACTTTCAAACTCCATTGTTGCTTCATTTCAGCTCAAAATCTTCAAGTAACAGGTATGGGTTTTCTTTCTTGAACTCTATTTTACTTGATTTTGTGGTTCTCCCTCTGGATTTTTCGCATTTGTTTATGTTTTTGAGATGGGTTTGTGTTTCGGCTGTTGCTCTATGTTCATGCTCAGCCTGTGGAAGCTATTGATATAGTTTGAGCGTTAATAAGTTGTTGGTTTTGGTCTTCATCATGTGATTAGCTAGGGTTTGTTATTTGTTGGTTTCTCATCTTGTCTGATCCGTTGTTGATGTGTTGATTCAAAATGTTCCTATGTTGGATGTGTGTTTTACTATGCTGATTGTGTGGTTTTAATCTGACCTACTCTACTGTGTAGCTACATTTGGGCCATTTTTGTCCCTCATTGCTATTCTCTGGTCATTTTCATCTAGCTATTAGGGTTTCTTCATTATCCTTAAATTGCCTCTAACCCACTGCTAATAATGTCTGTTGGATTGTGTTCTGTCACTTTCTCTATTCATGACTCAGACTAGACATGTCACCATTCAAGAAAGCAGCTGTGAAAGGAGGCAGTTCCAAAGGGAAGGAACACGTCATTGATGTTGATGACTACTCACCCCAAACAAAAGAGACTCGTTCTTCATCAAAGAGATTCGATCCTAACAAGTTCAGATCCTATGCAGCCTATCAGTCTCATGAGAATTATTTCCAAAATGCTACACCATTACTAGAAAGAACTGTGGATCAATCATCACTTCATGACATTGACATTCCGAAATGGTTTGCTCACAAGGATTGGAATTACCTTCTCTCTGATCTGGATGACGCGTATGAAGATTTGGTAAAGGAATTTTATGCCAACGCGATTGTGGAAGAAGATGAACTTAAGTGCTGGGTTAGGAAAAAGAGCTTTTCAGTCTCTCCTGCATATTTGGCAGAGATCCTTCACATCAACAGACCAATATTTCGACACTCACCAGTTTATGATGATCTGTGTCCTGATGAGGAGCTTCTCAAGAAAAGTCTTGGACAAGACTTGGAGTTCTCACCCAACGAAAAATCCATCAGTGTTTCCTCTCTTCCTCCAAAACTGAGAGTGCTTACAATTGTGATGTTTCACAATTTGTACCCTTTATCAAGCACTGGGTATATGAACCTCGGACGTGCTCTGTTTCTTCATGACCTAATCTCTGATGTAGAAATTGACATCTGTGCTCATATCTTTCATGTTCTGCGCAAAATGGTTCTACGAACTGATTCAAGAACGTGCATTCCTTTCTGCTGTCTCATTTCAAGGATCTTGAAGCTCAAGGGAATTTATCCAACGGCAGATGAATCTCCTCTCTCGAAACCGAGTCCAATCAACATGCGTACATTCAACGCAAGCATTGGACACAGTCGGAAGAGAGCCAAACCGGAACCTTCCGCATCTCACAGTGGCTCTCATTTCAGCATTCTCTCCCTTGATGAAAAACTTGATCACATTGTATCCTCTGTACACGAGTTGAATACAAAGATGTCTGGACTCACATCTACTCTACACCATCACAGCACTCGATGGGATATGAAGTTTACCTCACTTCAAACTCAATTGGATCAAATTCAGAGAAGGCTAGAAGAGGATATATAACCTATTCCATGACAAAAAGGGGGAGTGATAGGCCTGATCAGAAGGGGAGGATATTACCTAAGGGGGAGTGTTTCTACATTCTTCTTCAGTTCAAGTTGTTATATTTGCTTTAGTTTAAGTTGTTATATTGTGTTTATTACCTATTTGTACCCATGTGCTTATGTAAGCTTTTAGGGTTATGTTTTTATGCATAATTTGTAGGCTTTATGGTTTGTACCTTACTTATTGCAGCCTTTTATGCTATGTTGAAATCAGTACTTTAATCTAAATATCTTGCATTTTGTTTTAAGTACTGTCACTCTTGTGCCCTTGTAGGATTGTTCCTAGATGCATATACTTAGTGTATTATGCATTGGTTAAGTGTTGGGCATACAAGTATCTTGCTTTGTTCTTGTGAACTTGTATGTTCAAGTGTTCATTCCAAGTGTGAATGAGCACTGTGGACTCTACCTTGTGGTGTTCACTTGGTTGATCAAGCCATGATTTGATTCTTCACTTCATTTTTGCTTGATCACCTTTAGCTTGTTTCATAAGCATTTCATGCTTTTCTGCATACAATGATCATGGTGTATTGTTGTGTTTCAGAGTTTCATGATCTTATGATTCAAGTGCTACACAGCTTCTAGAGTTAGGTGTTAGTGAGTTTTGTTCAACTGTTCCCAACTCACATGTTAAGTCTAGAGTCTGTTTTAGGGTTTTGTCACGGAATAGCCAAAGGGGGAGATTGTAAGGTTGAATTTAATCAACTATTTTATTGGCTTTATTCCTTGCCAAATTTGCTTGTATTTCAGCATTTAGTAACCCTGTATTTAGGTGGGTTTGTTGTAAGGGTAGTGAGTGAGATAGAGTGTTGATTGCTCAAGAGTGTGCAAGAAAACAGAGACTCGCGGCTTGCTCTCGCGGGTAGCTCGTGGCTTCAAGCCGCCAAACGCAGCACACATGCCAAGCGTGCCAGAAGGTGAACAGTTATGCTAGCTGGAGCACTACAGGACAAAATAGGACAACTGGGCATATGGTTATCTCGCGATTGGGTCTCGCGACTTAGTCAAGTCGCGAGGCCAAGCCGCGAGCCACTCCTGTTTTGTAAAACCTGATGTTTCACATTCCACTCTCACTCCAGTATAAATACCCCTTATACCCACAAATGTATGAGAGCTTCCAGAGAGAATTTTGAGAGAGAAACCCTAAAGAAAAACAAGATTGATTCACCAAAAATCTATACATTAGAGTCTCTTCAAATTCCTCAACTCTTTTCCTCTCCATTGTCAAATCCTTGAGAGGCATTTTACCAAAACCTTGTTCTCACCATATTCATCACTGTGAGAGGGTTGTTTGGTTTGCTGGGAAGGAGTTAGGAAGGAACCAATCTACATTGGTTAATGCTATGGTCTAGTAGCGGAATCCAGGAAGCTAGAAAAGAAAAAGGTTTGGCGCAACCTCGTTGGAGTAAGAAGCATAGAGGGCTTAGGTGCACTGGGTAGATTAGGCTTGGAGGGTCTATTGCTGTCCTTGTATCCCAACTACATTTTCTAGTGGATTGTTTACCGCTTGGAGGGCGGCGGAGAGGTTTTACGCCGAGGGCTTCGGTTTTTTCTTCGATAACATATCGTGTGTTGTCTTTGTGTTTGCATCTTCCTTCCCTTTTATCTTTGCCTTTTATTATCTGCTATGGGTTGTGATTTTAATTTGGTTTAGATAGTTTATCCAATTCTATATTATAGCTTATGTTCATTTTCCGCACACTAGTTGTTTGATATAATACTTGAATTGGTTAATTTGTAAATTGGGGGTCTAAACGTTCAAGGGTGTTTATACACATAATTGAACTTTCAAGTTGGGTTATGATTTTTTTTTTTTTTTTAATAGTAGGTCAGATTGGGTTTTGGTCATAACAATTAAAAACCCGCATAACCCAACCCAACCCACTTATATATTTTAAATTTTTAATTATATATATTTAATATATATATATAATATATTATATAATAAATAATTTTTTATTTAATTTTTTTCCTTCTATTCAGCTCTTCCTATATAAAACTCAATTATCTCACAAACCCTAACAATTTTATTTCTCTCTCTGCCGCCTCCCACTCCATTCTTATTTGTTTATAACTAAGTTGGGATACTAGTGTTGGACGAATACAAGTTTGTATCGCATACAAAACATATCCAGCAGAAAATTAATGGATCTACTTCATTCGCAATTGATTAGATGTACTATGTAAGTTTCAGAATTTAAGAACAAGAAAGCATATCTTGGTATGACGAAATTCAAAACAAAAATTAGAAGTACTTGGGAACACTTTTAATCTTCACTCCAATTCCACTTAATGCCCAAGAAGTGTGGTCTCTCAATCAGTTTCCAAGGAGAGAATAAGAG
Organism: Quercus lobata; assembly: GCF_001633185.2. Lineage (NCBI taxonomy): Eukaryota > Viridiplantae > Streptophyta > Magnoliopsida > Fagales > Fagaceae > Quercus > Quercus lobata. Next base: position 1,559,021 of record NC_044906.1, on the reverse strand, counting down.
AGTGTCCAACACTCACATACAAACCATTTCATTCCTTGTATGATCTCAATGAAAGACCCTAATGAAAGTCTTATGAAATTTTGTATGTTTCTCTCCTTATATATAACTAATTATCTAATTGGGCTAACTTTTTGGGGCATTTCGATTGGGCTCTAGTATATGGCTTGAAGTGGGATCAAAAGGGAACAAATAAGACTCTAGCTCCAATGGGCCTTGGGCTTTTCTATCAACTCTTGACAAGTCCAAAGTTACCATTAATTATATTCAATACCACTATATGAATATAATTGCACACTAGGCCTTATTAATAAATTATATTCGAAAATTTTATTATACATGCAACCCCTTCATTAAAATATTCATAGTAATACAAAGTCATGAATGTAGACTACCACTTTGAAGATTACTACATCTTAATCATTGAGTACCTGGTTTAATCCTTTATGTTATTCATCATATATTTATGAAATCCAATTTCATAAATATATACTTTAGTAACTCCTTACTAAAGTGGTTGGGCCCAATAGTCTGAATGATCAAACCCATTAAACTTATCTCAAGGTAATATTTTATATCTCCGTTAAGAGATTATGAATTCCATCTTGAGAATATATGTTCCATCAACACTAAATGCAGCTACTCAACATACTGAGGTTTTCACCGTGACCTATAGATCTCACTCCTGATATATCAAAGCAACCTACATCTCATGATTAGGTCCATTATTCTCTCAGGATTTAGAGTTGATGTAAATAAAAGTCGTGAGATTTATTATACATTTGACAGTCGTTAGGAGAATAATAAATCTCACAGCGGTCCAGTTTAATATGTCTTAACTCTTAAAACATATCAACATACTAACTAGAAATCTCCACTTCCATGATCAAGACAAATCATCTTAATTGATATGTTATAGTTTTTGTAGATGAAATGCCCAATTTCACCACCGTCTACGAACTAAAATTCTAAGTTTACAAAGAACTTGTGATTTATATCTTCTGTGACTTTTCACATAAATCACATACTATGCATCTGGATTTTAGGGCATAAACTCCAACAATCTCCCACTTGCCCTCAAAGACAATTTACCATATATCTGACACTTATTTCTCTTTAGAGTAATTCATAGTCACTCTAAGGCAATGTTTGGAAACAAGTTTCAGCAAGATTTATTGCATAAATTATCTTTTCTACTACTACTTCACACGTACTTATATCTCTTTAATGTGTATCTTCACCACCTAGGATGAACACATATCTTGAAGTCCAACTTCATGAATCACAATCAAACTACAAGTCAGCATTTGTACATCCAGTAATCATCAAAACCTCACTTTTGTGGACAAGCATATAATCCCTCATTCTCCTAAGATATTTGAGTATATGCTTTACTCCCACTAAATTAAGTGATCTTTGATTCAATTGATATTTGCTTACCATGCCCACTACAAAATAGATATTTAGCCTAGTATTTAGCATAGCATAAAGACTTCCTATCATTTTGGTATAAGGAACCGTCTTAATATGCTCTTCCTTTTATATGTCTTAGGACTATAGTCCTATATAAAGGAACTTCAAACTTAAAAGGAAAGAATCATTTCTTGAAGTATTACATGCTATACTTGGCTAAAATATAATCTATTTAAGCAATTTGAGATAGACACAACATCCTAATTTATGAATTTTAACGAAGTTTAATTCTTAGGATGACTAGTCTTTCCCAAGTACTGTATATCAATCTGAACTAGACAACAAAAACTCTATTGATGACAATAACTCCACATCATCCTAAATGATTGGAATTTCATCAACATACATTAAGAGATTTATTATTCTATATAGCTTTTACACACATGAGACCTTTTAATATTTGATCAAAATCAAACAATTTGATTGGTTGATCAAAGATGATATTTTATGATTCAGATGCTTGCTTTAGTCCATAAGATTGCTATTAAAAGAAGCTTTCTTGATATCCATTGCCATATTTCATCTAAATGAAATATAATGGATAAGATAAATCTAGATAGAGTTAAACTTGACTATGGATAAGTCCACCTTCAAATCTATCAATCTCATTTTTCTTGTAGACCTATTTGAGAACAATAGGCTTAATGCCACTAGGCGCCTCTACAAGTTCTAGACTTTAAATAGAATCTAATTCTATTCACATAACCTTGATCCAGTAATTCATATTCATATCATTTATTGCCTCTACGTAGGATCGAGGATTAAATTCATATCCTTGTGGAATAACTTTAAAAGTTTATCCTAAAAGTATGAATTTATTTGGTAATTGATAATCCTCCCATTACAATATTGTACCGGTGTACTAGCTATATATATAGAATAATGCCTTGTGGTGTATCTAATACAACCATCTCATTTCTTAATGTATTTTATAGTTGTGTTACAACAAATTTTGACATTTTTCTTCTAGAACATTTCTATGTTTAGCTTTAAGATTATTCACACAATCATAATCAAGAACTTTGTATTTGTACTTTACAAACATCTTGTCTTCTTTATGATTACCAAAACAATCTTCTACAATTCCTTTTGGATACCCATCATAAACACACATTTTTCTACCTTTTGATTTCAATTTGTCAGACTTCCTTTCTAGCACAAGTGCTGGACATCTGCAAAAGTGGAAGTATCATATACCAGATTTTCACCCAATCCATAATTTGATAAATGTCATAGGAACAAACTTTTGAAATCAATTTTAGAAAATGTATAGTAATTATTAGGGTATATCTCCAAAAGAAATAAGCATATGGAAATACTTATCATGTACTTTACTATTTCTAAAAGAGTCTTATTCCTCCTTCATGTATGCACTTTCTTAAAGAAGTCATTGAAACTATATTCCTTTATAATAAAGGAACCCTAGATCATATTATTCTCTAAATAGAATTCATAGATTGTGAATATAATATGATGAAATGGTTCTAAAAGCCCATCTTTCACCAATCTTGAATACCATTTAGATTAATAAAATCTAGATAAGTGCCAAAACATACAATACCAAAGGATGTAAACTTTCTCTTTAAAAAAGTAAAACATATAAATCTCCATCTAGCAAAACAATCATGGACAATGCTTAGCTTTACCAAAATTAGAAACACTTTCCTTTTGGTCATGCTTTTAAGTCTAATTTCTTTTTGGCAACTACTAGGGCAACTAGCTTGTCCAACTATTTGGTATTATAATTCCTCTTCTTACCACCCTTACCTTTAAGTCTAGGCAAAGAATTTGAATCAAATCATATTGAGATCCTAGCCTTAGCTTTTAGGATGTCTTCCGTTGCCTAGAACTCACTCATCAATTCAAATAATATTAAAAAAACAAATTACTTATTTATTTTCAAAACAATCTAAATTGATCAAATGATTCTAACAAGAACTTGTGGATCACATCCATATGAGATTAACATTTAATCTCAACATCCAAGAATTTCAATTCATTTTAAAATGAAAATATTTTCATAAAATGACATAGAATTGGAACTCCTTAAGCTTTCCTTAGCACTCAATATGATATATATTGAATATCGTCTAATAGCACAATAATTCATACCAAAACATCTCATTCAGACTTAATTATAAAGTCTAAGTCTAGTACTAACTCTTGCATCTCATGCAGTAGCACAGTTGATATAGAAGCCAATGAAACATTATAGCATTTCAATGGAGACAATGATTATATCATAAGCTATCTTCCATCAATGCATCATGCATAGGAAATTATGACAATGCTGAATCGAAACATAAATATGTACTTCATCTCCTTTAAGCACCATGTCCAAAATTATTTCTTAGTTAATGTGATTCAATTAAAAATAGTAGCTAGAGAACAAAATTTATTACAACTTTATTTTAAGACTATGAACATAATTACAGGGACATTATATTTTGCATCCATAACCATATAGTATGGAACCCGAAAAACATACTATACTAGGTTCAACGACAACCTAATCCCGCAATTAATATTCCTCAGCATAGAGTGAATACCAACTACTATGATTAGGCGAGAAATATTCTCATTATTAATGCTATCATGGTAACTCTTACCAAACAAAAGTAATTTGCCGCTTTTTCCTTTAGCCTCTAAGTAATGATAGCAAGAACTCAGCATAGAGAATACTATCAAACTTAGTCTAGTGTACACCATTGCCTAGAACCATGTGTAGCCACATAATTCTACCCTTGTAAGGTTTAATCTTGTAGTACCATGATGCAAAACACCCTCCGCATGGAACGCAAGGCTCGAGGCCAAGACGAGGTGCTTGCCCACACCACTATAAACCGGAAAATTCAATCTTATAGTACCATGAAATAAACATCCTCCACATGGAATGCAATGCTTGAGGCCAAGACGAGATGTTTACCCCACACCACTATGAACCAACAATGGAGGTCGTGAGATCCAACCCTTGTATCTCTCTCCCACTAGATATTTTAAAACAAGTGGATTGTCTTGAAATCATTGTGATCGAATCACAATTTTAACCCTACACATCAAATGTATTCAATTGTTTAAATTCAATGTTATGTAACTAAGTCACGTCACAATAGCGTAACGAACATTCGCGCAATCACAAAGAAGTTTGACCTTGTAATTCGTCAAGTAAATACTCTCTGCATGGAATGCAAGACTTGAAATCAAGACAAAGTATCTATTCATATTACAATAAACTTAACAAAAAGGTTTATTTCAAAACTCCCACTCGTTATTTGGGTTTTTCTTAAATAATTGTGATCCCTCACAACTAATAACCTTGCACTTGTTGAAGACTCTAATCTCATTAGAATCACTAACTAAAATGGGAGTCCTAAACTATTTAGGATTCCTTAAACACTAATGAATCAAAAATTAGTTATATAGAACTCTATCCTTAACTTATTTGATTAAGAATTCTAATCTCATTAGAAACTATATACTTTTTAATTAAGCTTTAATCTCATTAAAACTTCTAATTAAAATAAATTAAGGACTTTCAATCATACAACAATTTAGTACTAAGAGTTCTATTTAACTAACATCTTTGATCTCATTAGGTCTTTTACTTAGATAATGATTAATAAATGTCCTTAACATTTAAGGACTATAAAATTAATCATTATATATAAAACCAAGTGTAATTAGAAAACACTTAGAAAAATTCTGAATTCCTAGTTTTCGCGAGAATCTTGCGACTAAGCTCTTCCCGCAAAAATGGGTTAAGCAAAATAGTGAAAACACAAAATTCAAACAGAAACTTTCATGACTATCTCACAACTGTTTCGCGACTAAAGCTTACCTGCATAAAGTTTTGTTCTTTAGAGGCATTTTTCGCAAGTAACTTCGTAGGAAGGTAACCCACGAAAAATGTGTGTTTTTAGTTTTTAAAGGGAAATTGTAGACAGTTTTCAATGGTTTTTCATGAACAAACAACCACGATATGAACATAATAGATAGAATTTGATATCAAAACTGAATTCCATTGATGTTATAGCCTTAAAGTTCAATTCAACATACTTGAATTCAAATTTAAACAACATCATAACATCAATATCAATTTTTATCAAACCATAGTTTCAACAACCATGCAGAAAATTAAATACATATATAATCTATGAAACTATTATCTCTAATTCCAAAACTCACAAAATATGTTATACAGATTCGAAATTGAAGACCGCTTTGTTACCATTTGTTGGACGAATATATGTTTGTATTGCATACAAAACATATGTAGCAGAAAATTAACGGATCTACTTCATTCGCAATTGATAACATGTACTATGTAACTTTCAGAATTTAAGAACAAGAAAGCATACCTTGGTGCGGTAAAATTCAAAACAAAAATTAGAAGTACTTGGGAACACTTTTAATTTTCACTCCAATTCCACTTAATGCCCAAGAAGTGTGGTCTCTCAATCAGTTTCCAAGGAAAGAATAAGAGAGTGTCCAACACTCACATACAAACCATTTCATTCCTTGTATGATCTGAATGAAAGACCCTTATGAAAGTCTTATGAAATTCTGTATGTTTCTCTCCTTATATATAACTGATTATCTAATTGGGCTACCTTTTTGGGGCATTCCGATTGGGCTCTAGTATGTGGCTTGAAGTGGAACCAAAAGGGAACAAATAAGACTCTAGCTCCAATGGGCCTTGGGCTTTTCTGTCAACTCTTGACAAGTCCAAAGTTACCATTAATTATATTTAATACCACTATATGAATATAATTGCACTCTAGGCCTTATTAATAAATTATATCCCAAAACTTTATTATACATGCAACCTCATTAAAATATTCATAGTAATACAAAGTCATGAATGTAGACTGCCACTTTGAAGATTACTACATCTTAATTCTTGAGTACCCGGTTTAATCTTTTATGTTATTCATCATATATTTATGAAATCCAATTTCATAAATATATACTTTAGTAACTCCTTACTAAAATGGTTGGGCCCAACACTCAAGATGTTTGTTTGGAATAAGATAAAAACTATTTCAGCTTTATTTTTAATTTACTTGATATTTATGGTTGATGGGAAAAAGTTGTTGGATTCGTGATCCAGGTAGCTTCATGTTGTACAATTTATTGTAGGTCTCAATGAAGTTTTCCTACCGTTCCCATTATAAAAAACAGTTACATTTCACGAGAGGGGTCAATACTGACATGGCAAATAGATTAAGCGGCCCAAGAAGAAAAAATGAAAAGAACTAGAAGAGGTGGCAAGGGCCGAAATATGATAGTGACAAAGGAAATGTGTGGAAGACTGTGACAACTGATAGCATGAGGTATTATTAGAAGAGTAATGCTAAAGTCACAAATTCTTTTACAATATTTTTTGCAAAATGTTGATGTGGCTAACCTTTTATTGGTTTTTATCTAAGCCCACCATTAATATCACTTTTTCATTTACTAATAATCACTCACCACATCAGTAATTTGTAAAAAAAATTGTAAAATAATTTGTATCTCTATTATTATTTTTATTTGATTTTGATATTAGGGGAATTTGATAGGCCGAAATATGATATTGGTCCTGTATTACCGAAAAAACTTGGCATGGAACTATGGATAATATTTAAACCAACAGTCCAACATAAAAACAGAAGAAGATAATATTGTATTCACCTAGGTACCAATACGCAGTGTGACAAATATCAGCTATTGATAAGGGTAATTTTAGAAAAGGTGTTAAACTTGTTCACATGAAGTAAAGCCGTCAATCTCAAAGAGCCCATCAGCTACACTAGCATTCAAGAAAGAAAATGACGATAATATGAGGCTGACGAGTCCTTTTCAAAGCTAAGGTCTTCACCCCCAACCCGATGACTTCACCTCAAAGCCGACGACTTCACCTTGAAGCCAACAACTCCACCTTAAAGCTGAAGACATCTATGTGAAGTGACCAAAGCACCTAGAGGAGATGAATAAGCCGATGGAAAGATGCTAACGGGTTGAGGGAAACCTGTGACAAGTTCAGCATGGCTTTGCTTGGCCTCCATGAATGTGTATATAAGGAAACACCTTGCACCCCACAGTTAACCCTAATCAAGAGGATTCCTACAAGGAAATGATCCCACAAAATACACGTATTAATAAGGATCTTCCCTGCAAGGAAAGATCTTCTTCGCCAAGAAATGAATGTCAACTCTACACTACTATAAAAACCCTAAAGCCCTCACAAACCAAGGTACGCATAATTCACACTAACTCTAGCACTCTAGATTTGTGAAAGTTCTCTAACTTGACCTTCAGAGGGTATTTTGTAAGGTTGAATTTAATCAACCATTTTATTGGCTTTATTCCATGCCAAATTTGCTTGTATTTCAGCATTTAGTAACCCTGTATTTAGGTGGGTTTGTTGTAAGGATAGTGAGTGAGATAGAGTGTTGATTGCTTAAGAGTGTGTAAGAAAACAGAGACTCGCGGCTTGTTCTCGGGGTGGCTCACGGCTTCAAGTCGCCAGACGCAGTACACATGCCAAGCATGCCAGAAGGTGAACAGTCATGCTAGCTGGAGCACTACAGGACAAAACAGGACAACTGGCCATATGGTTATCTCGCGACTCAATCAAGTCGCGAGGTCAAGCAGTGAGCCACCCCTATTTTGTGAATCCTGACGTTTCACATTCCTCTCTCACTCCAGTATAAATACCCCTTATACCCACAAATGAAATAGAGCTTCCAGAGAAAATTTTGAGAGGGAAACCCTAAAAAAAAACAAGATTGATTCACCAAAAATCTATACATTAGAGTCTCTTCAAATTCCTCAACTCTCTTCCTCTCCATTGTCAAATCCTTGAGAGGTATTATACCAAAACCTTGTTCTCACCATATTCATCATTGTGAGAGGGCTGTTTGATTTTCTGGGAAGCAGTTAGGAAGGAACCAATCTTCATTGGTTGATGCTATGGTCTAATAGCGGAATCCGGGAAGTTAGAAAAGAAAAAGGTTCGGCGTAACCTCGTTGGAGCAAGAAGCTTGGAAGGCTTAGGTGCACTGGGTAGATTAGGCTTGGAGGGTCTATTGCTGTCCATGTATCCCAACTACATTTTCTAGTGGATTGTTTACCGCTTGGAGGGCGGTGGAGAGATTTTACGCCGAGGGCTTCGGTTTTCTCTTCGATAATATATCGCGTGTTGTCTTTGTGTTTGCATCTTCCTTCCCTTTTATCTTTGCCTTTTATTATCTGCTGTGGGTTGTGATTTTAATTTGGCTTAGATAGTTTATCCAATTCTATATTATAGCTTATGTTCATTTTCCGCACACTAGTTGTTTGACATAATGCTTGAATTGGTTAATTTGTAAATTGGGGGTCTAAATGTTCAAGGGTGTTTATACACATATTTGAACTTTCAATTGGTATCAGAGCAGGTACACTTGTTGTGGTTTTATTACCTAAGTGTGATCCTAGACCCCTGCGTTGTGGTAGCTGTTATGGAAAATACCATGCTGAATTGTAGTTTAAGTGTTTGTGAAAATGACTCTATGCATATGTCTGAAGGGTGTTTTACCAATGAACTTGTAGAGTTGTTAAAAACTAAGAAACATGCTAGGATATTTGTTCACATGCTAGAATATTTTGAAAATCAGAATCATGTCTTACACAGTAGCATATCTGAATCAAAATCATTGATTAAGAAATATAAAAGAAAGAATAGAATGTTGTGTGAGATGATTGAGAGTCTGAAAATGAAAGGTCAATCTGAAAGAAGCATGAAAACTGATAATGAGTTTTTGTTTGAAGGTCAAGAATGTTTGTCTCATGTGAGTTTATTTGTGCATACCTCATTGAAGGTGTTTAATGCATGTTTATGGTATCTTGACAGTGGTTGTTCTCGCCATATGACAGGGGATAAGTCACTGTTTAAGACTCTCAAAGAAAAGGTTGGTGACTATGTGACCTTTGGTGATGGAAGTCATGCTCAAGTCCTAAGCAAAAGGACTATCGAGATGCCTGGATTACCACTGTTGAAAGATGTGTTATACATAAAAGGGCTGAAGGCAAATCTGCTGAGCATCACTCAAATTTGTGATGATGATTTCCTGGTACAATTCTCTAAGAAGGGATGCTTGATCATCAATGAAGAAGGGATTCAGGTCTTGGAGGGAAATCGGACTACAGATAACTGTTATGGAGTAGTTCCCACGGCACCCATTTCGTGTAGAAGTGCTCGTGTGGATATGTTGGAACTTTGGCATCACAGATTTGGGCATGCTAATTTCAAACAAGTAGCTAAAGTGTCCAAACTTGAAGCAGTTGAGGGACTTTCTAAGTTTGGAAAGGTGAAGAAGACCGTTTGTGGTGCATGCCAAATGGGAAAGCAAACAAAGGCAAGTCATCACAAGGTGAATGTGATTGCTACTTCTCGGTGTTTGGAGTTACTTCATGTTGATCTAATGGGGCCTATCAGAACTGAAAGTCTAGGAGGAAAGAGATACATTATGGTCATTGTGGATGATTACTCAAGATACACTTGGTTTGAATTCCTTAGAGAAAAGTCAGAAGCATGTGAGAGGTTGGAGATTCTGTGCAAGAAACTACAAAACGAGAGAGGGGTCCCTATTGCCAAAATTAGAAGTGATCATGGGAGGGAATTTGAGAATGCAAGATTCGAGTCTTTCTGTAAAAAGAATGGAATCAAAAGAGAATTTTCAGCCCCCAAAACTCCACAATAAAATGGAGTGGTAGAGAGGAAAAATCGGGTGATTCAGGAAATGGCAAGAGTCATGTTGCTTAACAAGCAAATACCTCAAAAGTTTTGGGGAGAAGCTGTCAACACCTCGTGTCACATTGGCAATAGAATATTTTTCCGAGTAGGAACAAAGAAGACCGCCTATGAGATTTGGAATGGAAAGAAGTCTAGAGTGAAGTATTTCCGGGTGTTTGAAAGCAAATGTTATATCCTAAATGGTCGGGAGAATCTTGGGAAGTTTGATGCGAGAAGTGATGAAGGTATTTTTCTTGGGTACACTACTATGAGTCGGGCATATAGAGTTTTTAACAAGAGAACTTAGACAGTGATGGAGTCCATCAATGTCAAGTCCTCTTACTCCTCCGGAAGTCCATCCTCCTATCTCTCGAAGTGATGAAGTCTCCACATCAAAGAAGCCATCTTCAAGAGTAATTAAGAACCATCCGGAAAGCAACATCATAGGGTTTCTAGATGAAGGTCTTCGTCTCAGAAAAGGAAACATCCTGTTAGCCAATCATGTAACATATCACTACTATCTTGCTCAATTTGAACCAAAAAGGATAGAAGAGGCCCTTTAATATGAATTGGGTTGAGTTAATGCATGAAAAGCTGAATCAGTTTGTGAGGAATGATGTGTGGGAACTTGCTCCAAGGCTTGAAAATGTTCATGTCATAGGCACAAAATGGATTTTCAAAAACAAAACTGATGAAGATGGAGAGATAATTTGAAACAAATCTCGGTTAGTCGCTTAAGGATACACTCAAGTAGAAGGAATAGACTTTGATGAATCCTTCGCTCCTGTGGCAAGACTCGAATCCATTCGAATTCTCATGTCCATTGCATGCACTATGAACTTCATACTCTATCAAATAGATGTAAAGTGTGCATTTCTGAATGGATATCTAAATGAAGAAGTGTTTGTTGAGCAACCAAAAGGATTTGAGCATCCTCACTTTCCTGATCATGTGTTGAGATTAAAGAAAGCCCTTTACGGATTAAAACAAGCACCTAGAGCCTGGTATGATCTGCTTACACATTACCTCTTAGATAGAGGATTCAAAAGGGGATATGTTGATCGAACTTTGTTTGTCAAAAATGATGAAGATTATCTCCTTGTAGCACAAGTTTATGTTGATGACATAGTGTTTGGGGCTACCATTGAAGATCGTGCTATTGAATTTTCTGAAGAGATGAAGAAGGAATTTGAGATGAGTATGGTGGGGGAACTCACATTTTTCTTGGGTCTTTAAGTCAAACAACAAAAGGAGGGCATATTTGTTTCACAAGAGAAGTATGCTAGAAACATTGTCAAGAAGTTTGGACTAGACTCCAAAAAACATACTTCCACTCCCATGAGCTCATCTACTAAACTGAATGTTGATTCTTCTGGAGTAGAAGTAAGTCCTACCTTATATAGGAGTATCATTGGGAGTTTACTCTATCTTACAGCTAGTAGACCAGACATTGCATTCAGTGTTGGTGTTTGTGCCAGATATCAAGCTAATCCAAAGGAATCTCACCTGACTACAGTCAAGCAAATCATTCGATATGTTAATGGAACTTCAAACTATGGTCTGTGGTATTCAAAAGACTCAAATGCTTGTCCTGCCGGGTATTCAGATGCTGACTGGGCTGGTAGTGTAGACGATTGAAAGAGTATTTCAGGAGGCTGCTTCTATCTTGGTAACAATCTTGTCTCGTGGATGAGTAAGAAACAAAATTCCATGTCTCTATCTACTGCAGAAGCAGAACACATCACCACTGGAAGTCGCTGCACTCAGCTTCTTTGGATGAAGAAATTACTTCATGATAATGGAATTCCTCAAGAGACAATGTGTGTCTTCTATGACAACACTAGTGCCATCAATCTTTCCAAGAATCCTGTCCAGCATTCAAAATCTAAACACATAAAGATATGTTACCATTTCATTCGAGATCTAGTAGAGGAAAAAGTTGTGTGTCTTGAGTTCATACACACCGACAATCAAAAGGCGGATATCTTCACCAAGCCTCTCGATGGTCCACGGTTTGAATCACTCCGTAAGACCATTGGTGTTGGTACAATTCCTTGACTCTCTTTTGTGATGTGTGCTTCTCTTATTTATGATATGATAAGTTTGATTGTGTTGGGGCACACACTACTCTGTTGGCTTTTTGTGCAACATGATTTTGTTTGTCTATTTGTGCACTCTTTTGGTTTCCTTTTGTTTTTGATCAATCCTTTTCTTATTGTGTCAAAAATTCAAAAATTACATAAAAATCAGAAAATCAAAAAGTTTGATTGACATTGTTGAGTTTTTGTCTAAAAACTTGTTTTGCCTTGTACCTTTGTGCTAATGGCTTTGTGCATTTTCGAGCATAGCTTGTTTCATTGCACTCATATTACTGTGGCAGAAATCTTGAAATCTATGTGATTGTTGTAAATAGATCTTCAAACTTGTCATGAATGATTAGTGGATGGTTATGATGATCTTGAGACATGCATAGACTTGTGTCTATATATCTTCCCACTCTTTATTTTTTTTTACTAAAAAGAGCTCACCAAATGTAAATCTCCAAATGAAAAGAGATATTGAGCTGCAAAAGCCTGTCGCACATTCTAGTATTCGACTAGGAAAAAAGGTAAGCGACCTAAAATTCAAGTGAATGTTTATTTAAAAAGCCAAAGGCTATCTCATCAAGGTGAAATATCAAATATCACTCTCACAATGAAAGGTGCTTGTCTCAAAAAGGATCAAAAAGATCAAATGTTATGATTGAAAGTGGAGTCAAATGTAAAGCTCCAAGATATGTTATCAAGTTTTGTGGGAGGTCATATATACATATTTCTATAATTGAGATAGATAACATGATCTAGTGCTAATTGTGTATGCCTTGGTTGAATTGATCATTGAAGTTTCACATTAGACTAAGGGCTATCTCATTGTTGATATCCACACACAACACACAAGTTTATGTTCAATAAATACCATAATCATTTGTGTGATTGTACTTAATAAAATGTGTTTTCACATGCCCAATCTTTGTTAATTCAAACACAAAAAGATTTTTGAGTGTTTTAGGTATTTTTGGAAAGTATTTTGTTCTCAAAATTTGAAAATTTCAAAAATTCAGTTTTGCCCTGTTTTGGCGACTCAGTCGCGGGTAAGTCAAGTCGCGAGCCTCAGTCGCGTGCTTGCGGGTCATTTTTGCCGACTTGTTCGCGAGTGGAAGGTCCAGTCGCGAGGGTTACTCAGAGATTTTCGCGGCTCAGCTCGCGACTCTCTCGCGGGTAGACCTTCCGGTCGCGAAAAACACTTAGAAAATTTTTTCAAATTTTTGTCTTTCAGTGTTTTGGCGGTTTGAACTGGCGACTTGGTGGCGACTCACTTCAGTCGCGAAAAACACGTGTTTGGCAAAAATAGGGGCAGTTTTTAAATCTTTTTCAGTTTTCCCTCGAACTTTTGTGACTATTCATCTTCTTCCTCAACTGTCTCCTTCCCAAACACTCCGTCCCACCCATTTTCAAACTCCATTGTTGCTTAATTTCTGCTCAAAATCTTCGAGTAATAGGTATGGGTTTTCATTCTTGTACTCCTTTTTACTTGATTTTGTGTTTTTCCCTCTTGATTATTCGTATTTGTTTGTGTTTTTTAGATGGGTTTGTGTTTCGGCTGTTGCTCTATGTTCATGCTTAGCCTGTGGAAGCTATTGATTCAGTTTGGGCTTTATTAAGTTGTTGGTTTTGTTCTTCATCATGTGCCTAGCTAGGGTTTGTTATTTGTTGGTTTCTCCTCTTGTCTGATCCGTTGTTGATGTGTTGATTCAATATGTTCCTGTGTTGGCTGTGTGTTTTACTATGCTGATTATGTGGTTTTAATCTGACCCACTCTACTGTGTAGCTACATTTGGGGCATTTTTGTCCCTCATTGCTATTCTCTGGTCATTTTCATCTAGCTATTAATGTTTCTTCATTATCCCTATATTGCCACTAACCCACTGCTAATAATGTATGTTGGATTGTGTTATGTCATTTCTTATATTCATGATTCAGACTGGACATGTCACCATTCAAGAAAGCAGCTGTGAAAGGAGGCAGTTCCAAAGGGAAGGAACACGTCATTGATGTTGATGACTACTCACCTCAAACAAAAGAGACTCGTTCTTCATCAAAGAGATTCGATCCCAACAAGTTCAGATCCTATGCAGCCTATCACTCTCGTGAGAATTATTTCAAAAATGCTACACCATTACTAGAAAGAACTGTGGATCAATCATCACTTCATGACACTAACATTCCGAAGTGGTTTGCTCACAAGGATTGGAATTACCTTCTCTCTGATCTGGATGAGGCGTATGAAGATTTGGTAAAGGAATTTTATGCCAACGCGATTGTGGAAGAAGATGAACTTAAGTGCTGGGTTAGGAAAAAGAGCTTTTCAGTCTCTCCTGCATATTTGGCAGAGATCTTTCACATCAACAGACTAATGTTTTGACACTCACCGGTTTATGATGATCTTTGTCCTGATAAGGAGCTTCTCAAGGAAAGTCTTGGACAAGACTTGGAGTTCTCACCCAATGGAAAATCCATCAATGTTTCCTCTCTTCCTCCAAAATTGAGAGTGCTTACAATTGTGATGTTTCACAATTTGTACCCTTTATCAAGCACTAGGTGTATGAACCACAGACGTGCTCTGTTTCTTCATGATCTAATCTCTGATGTAGAAATTGACATCTGTGCTCATATCTTTCATGTTATGCGCAAAACGGTTCTACGAACTGACTCCCGAACGTGCATTCCTTTCTGCTGTCTCATTTCAAGGATCTTGAAGCTCAAGGGAATTTATCCAACAGCAGATGAATCTCCTCTCTCGAAACCGAGTCCAATCAACATGCGTACATTCAACGCAAGCATTGGACATAGTCGGAAGAGAGCCAAACCGAAAACTTCCGCATCTCACAGTGGCTCTCATTTCAACACTCTCTCTCTTGATGAAAAACTTGATCACATTGTATCCTCTGTACACGAGTTGAATACAAAGATGTCTAGACTCACATCTACTTTACACCATCACAGCACTCGTTGGGATATGAAGTTTACCTCACTTCAAACTTAATTGGATTAAATTCAGAGAAGGCTAGAAGAGAATATATTGCCTATTCCATGACAAAAGGGGGGAGTGATAGGCCTGATTAGAGGGGGAGGATATTACCTAAGGGGGAGTGTTTCTGCATTTTAAGTTGTTATATTTTCTTCAGTTTATGTTGATATATTGTGTTTGTACCCATGTGCTTATGTAAGCTTTTAGGGTTATGTTTTTATGCATAATTTGTAGGCTTTATGGTTTGTACCTTGCTTATTACAGCCTTTTATGCTATGTTTAAATCAGTACTTCTATCTAAATGTCCTGCATTTTGTTTTAAGTACTGTCACTCTTGTGCCTTTGTAGGATTGTTCCTAGATGCATATACTTGGTGTATTATGCATTGGTTGAGTGTTGGGTAAACAAGTATCTTGCTTTGTTCTTATTAACTTGTATGTTCAAGTGTTCATTCCAAGTGTGAATGAGCACTGTGAACACTACCTTGTGGTGTTCACTTGGTTGATCAAGCCATGATTTGAATCTTCACTTCATCTTTGCTTGATCACCTTAAGCTTGTTTCATATGCCTTTCATGCTTTTCTGCATACAATGATCATGGTGTATTGTTGTGTTTCAGGAGTTTCATGTTCTTATGATTCAAGTGCTTCACAGCTTCTAGAGTTAGGTGTGAGTGAGTTTTGTTCAACTGTTCCCAACTCACATGTTAAGTCTAGAGTCTGTTTTAAGGTTTTGTCACGGAATAGCCAAAGGAGGAGATTGTAAGGTTGAATTTAATCAACCATTTTATCGGCTTTATTCCGTGTCAAATTTGCTTGTATTTCAGCATTTAGTAACCCTGTATTTAGGTGGGTTTGTTGTAAGAGTAGTGAGTGAGATAGAGTGTTGATTGCTCAAGGGTGTGCAAGAAAACAGAGACTCGCAGCTTGTTCTCGCGGGTGGCTCGCGGTTTCAAGCCGCCAAACGCAGCACACGTACCAAGCATGCCAGAAGGTGAACAATCATGCTAGCTAGAGCACTACAGGACAAAACAGGACAACTGGCCATACGGTTATCTCGCGACTGGATCTCGCGACTCAGTCAAGTTGCGAGGTCAAGCCGTGAGCCACCTCTGTTTTGTGAATCCTGACGTTTCACATTCCTCTCTCACTCCAGTATAAAAACCCCTTATACCCACAAATGAAAGAGAGCTTTCAGAGAGAATTTTGAGAGAGAAACCCTAAAGAAAAACAAGATTGATTCACCAACAATCTATACATTAGAGTCTCTTCAAATTCCTCAACTCTCTTCCTCTCCATTGTCAAATCCTTGAGAGGAATTATACCAAAACCTTGTTCTCACCATATTCATCATGTTGAGAGGGCTGTTTGGTTTTCTGGGAAGCAGTTAGGAAGGAACCAATCTTCATTGGTTGATGCTATGGTCTAGTAGCGGAATCTGGGAAGCTAGAAAAGAAAAAGGTTCGGCGCAACCTCGTTGGAGCAAGAAGCTTAAAGGGCTTAGGTGCACTGGGTAGATTAGACTTGGAGGGTCTATTATTGTCCATGTATCTCAACTACATTTTTTAGTGGATTGTTTACCGCTTGGAGGGCGGCGGAGAGGTTTTACGCCGAGGGCTTCGGTTTCCTCTTCGATAACACATCGCGTGTTATCTTTATGTTTGCATCTTCCTTCCCTTTTATCTTTGCCTTTTATTATCTGCTGTGGGTTGTGATTTTAATTTGGCTTAGATAATTTATCCAATTCTATATTATAGCTTATGTTCATTTTCCGCACACTAGTTGTTTGACATAAAGCTTGAATTGGTTAATTTGTAAATTGGGGGTCTAAATGTTCAAGGGTGTTTATACACATATTTGAACTTTCATATTTGGCTAGTACCACATTGGTACTCTTCGTAGGGTCTTCTTCTTTTTGTATTGTGCAGGTCTTGTCTAGAGCACGTCAGGACCGTATAGCTTATTGATGATTTTCAGCATCATCAGTTGGCACCATCTGTTGGAAAGAAGTAAGCCATATTACCACTTCCCGGACAAAAAGTTGCATGGTACTTACTCGCTCAATGGCAACCACCACCAACAATCCAAGGGACGAACCACAGACCACTGCTCTTAAGAGATAGGTTCAGACTCTCGCAGCTACCGTAGAATGCCTCACCAAGAAAAATCATGACCTGGAGAAGCAATTGCACCGAAAGAACATAGTGCTTAATACTCAAGAGGAGGACTAGGAAGGAACCAGCATTGAAAGAAGGAACCAAGAGGGGCTGGAAGGCAGCAACACCCCAACAGGCAAGAGCACCAGGATACGATCCATCCATCCGCCACAAATATGGCTATAGTGCCATACTTGGCCGCGAAGATGCAGATGATGAAGGAATGGATGGACTTCATGATGAACGCCCTCAAAGGACGGGTATTAAGTGACCATGACGAGCTGATCCATCACACGAACTCATCCTTCATTGTGTCCGTTACCTCTTTCCCCCTTCTGCCAAAGTTCTGCATGCCGCAAGTAGAAGCCTACGACGGTTTTAAGGACCCTTTCGACACCTGGAGATATTCAAGACACTAATGCACCTACTAGGGGTAGTAGATGAAATCATGTGCCAAGCCTTTCCAACTATGCTAAAGGGCCCTGCAAGGGTGTGGTTCAATAAGTTGACACCAAACTCCATTGACACCTTCAAGGAGTTGAGTTTATCATCTTGCATTTCATCCGGGGGCACAAGCACAAGAAGACCACAGCATGCCTAATGAACATCAAACAATGGGAGGAAGAGACATTAAGGTCCTACATAACACGTTTCAATAAGGAGGCCCTCTCGATTGATGAAGTGAATAGCAAGATACTCGTGGCCGCATTTCCCAACAAGTTACGAAGGGGTAAGTTTCTATTTTCCATATACAAAAACGAACCCAAGACTATGGTAGATGTACTGTACAGGGCAACCAAGTACATGAACGCTGAAAACGCGTTGTTGGCCCGAGAAGATAAACTTAAGAAAAGGGAAAGACAGGAAGAGGTTCGATAGGACAAAGGACGAAAGACAACAAAGACAGGAGACCAATGGGAGGATAGGCATTCCAAAGCCCCCACTGGAAGGTTTGCAAACTTCACACTTTTAAATACCTCAATCGATCAAGTCCTAATGCAAATCAAGGATGAAAGAGCCTTGGCATTCTCGGGCAAGCTGAAGGGAAACCCCAGCAAGTGGTCCTGAGACAAGTACTGCTGTTTTCACCGTGATCATGGTCACAACATATGTGATTGCTACGATTTGAAGCAACAAATAGAAGCCCTTATCCGATAAGGCAAGTTGCAATGGTTCGTCAGCAAGGAGAGGAAAAACACACCATAAGAACAACCTGCCCGACGAGAGAACGAATGTCCTAGACCACCCATAGGAGACATAAGGATGATCGTGGGTGGAACCACAACTTCCTGCTTCTTTAAAAAGGCCCGCAAGACTTATCTAAGGATGGTTTAGAACATCCAGCTCATGGGCTTCATTCCAAAAATGGCACGAGTCAACAACCCCCTCATTGGATTTTTAGAGGAAAACGCTCGCCGTCTCTACCACCCGCATGACGATGCACTAGTTGTTAGCATATGGGTAGGGGACTACAACACACACCGGGTCCTGGTTGATAATGGTAGCTCCGCTGACATCCTTTACTACCCGACGCTCCAGCAGATGAGGATTGATAAAGAACGATAGGTTCCGACAAATGCCCCACTTGTTGGTTTTAGAGGAACAAGGGTATTCCCCCTTGGTGTAGTCACATTGCCTGTAACAGTTAGCAATTACCCTTAGCAGATCACTAAGGACGTAATATTCCTTGTGGCTAATTGCTTGTCCGCTTACAATGCCATCCTAGGACGACCTACCCTCAATTCGTGGAAGGCCGTAACTTCGACCTACCATTTGATGATCAAATTCCCTACCGAGTATGGATTAGGAGAATTGCGTGAAGACCAGGTGGCTACACATGAGTGCTACATAGCTATGTTAGAGATGGACGACCATCTCTAGGCCCTGAACATAGAAGAACATTGGACGGTGGTGGAGCCCGTTGAAAGACCTAAAGAGACACTTCTTGACGATTCCTAACCCGATCGAACGACTAGGATTTGCACCCTTGCGAATCTGCCAATCCGCAATGCACTATGACTTTTCTCCAAGAGAATTAGAATGTCTTCGCTTGGAGTCATGAAGACATGTCTGTGATCGATCCCTCAATCATGGTGCATAGGTTGAATGTGTCGTCCGCTTTTCTGCCTATTTGTCAGAAGAAGCGAGTGTTCGCCCAAGAACGAGACCAAGCTATAGCTGAAGAAGTTCGCAAGTTGCAAGAAGTAGACTTTATCAAAGAAGTTTACTACTCCGACTGGCTGGCCAATGTGGTGATGGTCAAGAAAGCCAACAAGAAGTGGAGGATGTGCATGGACTTCACGGATCTAAACAAAGCGTGCCCCAAGGATAGTTACCCCCTCCCATGGGTTGACGTCCTAGTAGACTCTACAGCTCAACACCAGTTATTGAGCTTCATGGATGCTTTTTCTAGCTACAACTAGATCAAACTGAATGAAGTAGATTAAGGGAAAACTTCATTCGTCACCAACTAAGGCCTCTTCTGCTACAAAGTGATATCGTTCGGCCTCAAAAACGTGGGCGCAACATATCAAAGGCTCATGAATAAGATGTTTGCACATTAGATTGGGAGAAACATCCAAGACTATGTTGACGACATGTTGGTGAAAATCCAAAGGGAGGACGGTCATTTGAACGACCTGAGGGAAACCTTCAACACTCTTCGCTTTTACAACATGAAGCTCAATCCAAGCAAATGCGCATTCGAGGTAACAGCTGGGAAGTTCCTAGGGTTCATGGTGTCTTAGAGGGGCATCGAAGTCAATCCTGACAAGATCTAGGCCATAGTAGAAATGGCGCCACGGCCAATGTGAAAAAGGTGTAAAGCCTCAACGGCAAGGTAGTTGCGCTGAATAGGTTCGTATTGAGAGAAACGGACAAGTGCCTACCTTTCTTCCACAAGTTAAAGAAGTATTTTGAATGGATGGCTGAATGTAAGCGAGCATTTGAAGACCTAAAGGCCTACCTCTTCTCCCCTTCGTTGCTAAGTCCCTCCCAGCCTAGGGAAGAATTGTTCCTCTACTTGGTAGTGTCCCCAATTGCCGTCAATGTGGCCTTAGTTAGGGAAGAAGACAAGGTACAGAAGCCCGTATACTACAATAGCCGAGCACTCCAAGGCGTAGAGGAAAGGTACCCACCGATGGAGAAGCTTGCCTTCGCTTTGGTTACCGCAGCCCGTAAGCTAAAGCCATACTTCCAGCCCCACACTATTGTCGTCCTAACTGACAAGCCTCTACGGCGAGCAATGAGCAGTCTTAAAGCTACAGGACAAATGGCATTATGGGCAATAGAATTGAGTGAGTTCAATGTACAATACTGCCCACAGACATCCATCAAGGGACAAGTAGTCGCCAACTTCATTGCAGAGCTTACCAATATGAAAGACCAGGGGGTAGAAGAATACCCTCGGTGGAGCATGCACACGGATGGGTCATCTAATAGACACACAGGAAGAGCTAGGATAGTACTTCGCTCCTTAGAAGGAGACAAGATCGAATGCATAGTTCTACTCAACTTCCTTACAACGAACAATGAAGTAGAGTACGAAGCTTTAGTGGCAAGACTAGACCTCGCCAAAGCCATAAGGGTACCAAGTGTGATCATACATTACGACTCTCAGGTGATCACCAGTCAGGTAAACGGTGAATATGAATGCAAATGGGAGAGGATGAAGAAGTACTTGGAGCAGGTGCAAAACCGAGTGAACAAACTGCAAGCCAAGTTCGTCCAAATCCCCAGGGAAGAAAACGAGCAAGCCAACTGCCTTACCAAAGCCACATCAGCAGAACATATGCTTAATCCCAGTAAGGTACTTTCTTTTGTTCAGCTTTCTCCTTTAATAGATGACGATGGCGTGTAGGAAATAAACTCGAGAAGCAACTGGACTACACCAACAGTTTCTTATTTGAAAAACGGCACACTACCTAATGGTAGGGAGGTAGTGAGAAAGCAGAACATCTAAGCAGCATGATTAGTCCTGATAAAGGACGTCCTATACAAGAAAGGCTTCTCCCACCCATATCTAAGATGCTTAATCCTGAAGAAGCAAACTACGTCATGAGAGAAGTCCATGAAGGTATCTACGGAAATCACTCAAGGTCACGATCGCTGGTGCACAAACTGATTTGGGCTGGATACTATTGGCTTACTATGCAGAGGGATGTCGAGGCTTATGTCAAAACATGCAACAAATGTCAGAGGTTCAGCAACGTCATTAGACAGCCAATAGAGGAGGGGACAAAACAGGGTAGGGCGGGGGGCCATTCAAGGACCATAAATTACTTCACAGTTTTTGTTATTACTATGACATGGCAAATTTTAAGTAGTTACTTATCACTTAAGTAGGAATTAACTTAGTTTCAAAAAAAAAAAAGAGTAGGAATTTACTTTAAAATGACCAAAATATCCCTGAAACCTTAAAATTACCAAAATACCCCCGAAGCTTAAAAATTGACCAAAAACAATACTCATGAAACCTTAAAATTACCAAAATACCCCCTTTAACCTAAAAAATGACTGAAATATCCCCTAAAGCCTAAAAATGACCAAAATACTTCCAAAACCTAAAAATTACCAAAATAACCCATAAACCTAAAAAATGACCAAAATACTCACGAAAGGTAATAGATGACCAAAATACCCCGACCTAAAATGACCAAAATACCCCCAAAACCTAAAAATTACCAAAATACCCCTAAAACCTAAAAAATGATTAAAATACCCTTGAAAACTAAAAAAATAACCAAAATACTTCCAAAACCTAAAAAAAATGAGCAAAATACCCCCGAAACCTAAAAAAAGACCAAAATACTCCTAAAATTTAAAAAATGACCAAAATATCCCTAAAACCTAAAAATTACAAAAATACGCCCTAAACCTAAATGATGACTGAAATACCTCCGAAACCTATAAAATGGCCAAAATTCCCCCGAAACCTAAAATTTCCAAAATACCCCCAAAACCAAAAAGATGACCATAATACCTCTGAAACCTATAAAATGACCAAAATACCCTCAAAACTTAAAAATTACCAAAATACCCCAAAAACCTAAAAAATGATCGACATATCACCGAAACCTAAAAAATGACCAAAATACCCCCAAAACCTAAAAAATGACCGAAATACTCTTGAAACCTAATAAAATGACCAAAATACCCCTGAAACCTAAAAATTACCCAAATACATCCTAAACCTAAAAGATGATCGGAATACCTCTGAAACCTATAAAATGACTAAAATACTCCCAAAACCTAAAATCACCAAAATACCCCAAAAACCTAAAAATTACGAAAATACCCCCTAAACCTAAAAGATGGTCGGAATACCTCTAAAACCTATCAAATGACCAAAATACCCTTGAAACCTAAAAACTACTAAAATACCCTTAAAACTGAAAAAGGACTTAAATACCCCCAAAACCTAAAAAAAGACCAAAGTACCCCCAAGACCTAAAAAATGACCAAACTACCCCCAAAACCTAATAAATGACCAAAATACCCCAAAAACTTGTAAATTACCAAAATACGCCCCTAAACCTATAAAATGATCAAAAAACCTCTGAAACCTATAAAATGATCAAAATACCTTCGAAACGTAAAAATTATCAAAATACCTCATAAACCTAAAAAATGCCCCAAATACCCTAGAAATTTTAGAAATGACCAAAATACTCCCAAAACCTAAAATGTGGCTGAAATACCTCCATAACCAAAAAATTATCAAAATACCCCCTAAACCTAAAAATTATCGAAATACCCCCAAAACTTAAAAATTACCAAAATACCTATAAAACCTAGAAATTTACCGAAATAACCCAAAAAATTAAAAATGACCGAAATACCCTTAGAATTAAAAAAATGACCAAAATAACCCCAATATCAGCAATATTGGCTAATACAATACAAAATTAACTTGCATAATATAATCCAAGTGGGGCGGTGCTATAGTCTATTCAGGGGGTTCAAATGAACCCCTTTTCTTCAAAAAAAAAAAAGATTTATATATAAAATATTTTTTTTAGTTTAATACTTTAATTTATTCTTAAAGATAATTTTTTGCACACCTAACTTGAATCTTGCACACCTTTATTACAAGTATTTCTAACTCTTTATTATAAACTAGCTTGTAATCACATGCATATGCATAGATACACTTAAAGATATACAATAAGATGTATAATATAATTCCTATATATATAATTTAAATACTATTGATAGTCATTTTTATATTTTGTTAACTCTTTAAAAAAATTTGTAAGAATATTATTAGGTATAAAATGTAAATTGTTCACGTTTTTTTTAAAAATTATTGTGAAGCACTTTTTTTTTTTAATGATTCATTTATTCTAGACTCTTTGTTTTTTGTACTTAATAACTCACTTTAATAAATATTTATGATGTGGTCCCACATTTGATTTTAAAATTAAGAAATAAAACTCTTTAATAATAAATAATTTAGGACACATGGTGCAAAATTGGAACTCTAATTTGGAATTCTAATTTGAGTTTCTCTTAGCTTTACCTATTTTATATATATATATATATATATATATATATATATATTATATGAGTGTGTATGTCTAATATTGATTGTGTGCATTACTTTTTGTTATAATGTTATTTATGTGAGTTATGATATGTGTGGATGTTTGTGTGTATAGTATAAATATAATATAACTTTTAATTTAATAATTAGGAAATAGAGAGGGTTTGTTACATGTGTATGTATTGTTCATGCATTTAATTGATTAAGTACACACGTAGTGTATAATTTTATGTACAAATGAGTATGGTTGTGTGCATCAATAATTAATACAGAGCTAACGAGTTGAGATTAGTCATTCAGTTTAAAATATTTTTATAAAAACAAAGACATATAGATAATAACAACCGCATAAAGATAAAAATGTTAAACAAACTTAACAAAATAAAATGGTCATAAGCTCATAATTACTTACATTTGCAATAGATACTCATAATGAACTATCATGTATAACAATTCAAAATTTGAAATCTTGTAAAAGGAAATTATAAAATTTCATGTATTATTATTATTTTTTTGACGATAACTCGATATATTCAAGTTCTCTTTTTATTAAATTTTTTTTTTTAAATTTAAGTTTCTTAATTAATGACCCCCTTAACAAAATTTTTGGAGTCTCCAACACTGGCCAAAATGGCCCATTAGCATTAATTTTTGAAATATTTAGCAACAGAGCACTGTTTCGGAAATAATTAGAGAAATACCACTTTTTCTGGTACTCGAGCTTGGTGAGCTCGAGTACCATGTTTTTTTAATCCACCATCGCCCCATATTCAAGGAGCCCTATAGTGGCGTTTTTAAGCCCTATAGTGACGTTTTCGGGCCCTATAGCGGCGTTTTTAAGCCCCCATACAGGTTAAGGGGCCCTATAGTGACGTTTTCGGGCCCTATAGCGGCGTTTTCCTGCAAAAATTTTTTATAAGTCCCCATAACAGGTTCAAGGGGCCCTATAGTGGCGTTTTTAAGCCCTATAGTGACGTTTTTGGGCCCTATAGCGGCGTTTTCCTGCAAAAATTTTTTATAAGTCCCCATAACAGGTTAAGGGGCCCTATAGTGGCGTTTTTTTAAGCTCTATAGTGATGTTTTCGGGCCCTATAGCGGCGTTTTTTTTTTTTTTTGAGAAGATGTTTGACCAATGAAAAGATGGTACTCGAGCTCACCATGCTCGAGTACCGGAAAAAGTGGTATTTCCCTAATTATTTCCGAAACAGTGCTCTGTTGCTAAATATTTCAAAAATTAATGCTAATGGGCCATTTTGGCCCTCCAACACTAGTATACGCCCACAAGTTTATCGTTTTGGATATGTTTCTACTAAAATATTTTATTCAAATCTTGAAGTTTTTAAAAATATAGTATTTAAACCCTCTATTACATTTTTTTTTTTCCTATTAACACTGTTAAATATTACGCAATTTTAAATGAAATTTATTTCAAACTTTGAGTTATGAATGAAAGTTTCTCAAATCTCTATGATTTAAATTAAACTATTTGAAATTGTAAGATTTAATTCTTATAAAAATTTGAAATTTAAATGAAACATATAGTTTTAAACAAAACATTTCCAAAAATTAACCAAAAAATAAAATAGAACATTTCCAATTCAAAGGTTTAAAAAGTAATATAAATAGAAAATAAAAACACGGAAAGAAAAAGGAGCCATACAAATCATACCGAAAAGTTTGGATTCTCAAATATATATATATAAAACATAAGAACATGTTGAATTGTGAGTTTAGTCTATTCTTAAATGATGTTGAGTAGATAGTGGATTAATAAATGTATCACAAGTAATAAATTTAGTCATGTGAATTATTAAATTTATAATCTACATTTATCTCTATACTATATGATAATGAGAGTGCAGTATTTAATGTTGCTATACTTTTATTATTCCTCCATATTATCATCAACATCTCTATTTCTTTTCTTTTTTTCCATTTTATGTTATTTTTTTAAGAATGCAAAATATATAAAATGTTTAAATGTTTATACACCATGACTTAACACATTCTCTTAAGTGGTTCTAACTCTTTTTTTTTTTTTTTTTTTTTGCTGAATGGTTCCAACTTGTTTTCTTTTGCATGTTTATTACTAACATTGATATTGTCTTAACTCTCTCAGTTTGTAACCGAAAAAACATGCCGTAAACTATTTGGTTCCACTTGACATCTTTTCCCTTAAAATTCTATTGCACTACCACTTAACAAAAATTATTATCCTACTAAGCTAACATTAACAATTATTCAATTCTCTCCGATACTTCTTAATCAGTAGCCACTTTTTCTCCTTTTTTTTTTCATCAACATTCGACTTTTCGTTGTTACCAAAAAAAAAAAAAAAAAAAAAAAAAAATCGAATTTTAAGGGAAAAGATGTCAAGTGGAACCAAATAGTTGAATTTTGGATATTCTCATTACAACAATAGATATATTAATAAAACAAATAATTTTTTGTTTTACTTATTATTATAATTAATATATTTATAAATTTTTATTGTAATTAATCTTCTCTTAAAATACAAATTATTTTTGAAATTATTTTTTTGTTTATGCAATTATGTTGTGCACTTGAAGGATAAATTATAGGGTAAAATATCATTTTCATCCCTAAAGTTTCAAAAGTTTATTTTTCTTCCCTAAACTTTGCAAAACATTCTACTTTTCATCCTTCCATCTATGTTTGTTAGTCTATATCCTATGTGGATTAACGGAGTGCTATGGTATTTGACTTGGACTAAACCATTATATTTATTTAAAAAAAAAAAAAAGACACATGGCTCACAATGATTCACGTACATAGAAACAATTTTTTAAAAGGACCAAAATATCCCTCAATTAACACTTAACATAACCTGATAGAAATCTCTAGTATGCGATAAACAAAATTACCAACCCTCAATTGAAACTGTTAGGTTCTAAATATTTAGTATTAAATGTTTAGGTTCTAAATATATTGTATGTTGGCAAACCGAGAGCAAAAACTTGTCTAGAATAAGATCTTAGAGTCTTTGAAGTATTTTAGAAATTGCTCAAGTTGATACAAGTCAAGATTCAAGAACGTACAATGTCAATGCCCGGCCTCGATTGGAAAAAACCGTCGGGCCTTTGTTCGATCACCTGTCGTGGCAACACTTCCGTGCACACGGGGGCCAGTTGGAGGCCCCTCTTGATGACAGTCTTTGCGTGGCGTGGTTCATGTGGAGCTTTGGTTGCTCTCTCTCTCTCTCTCTCTCTCTCTCTCTTAGTGGAGGAGGATGTGTGTCTACCTTTGGTGGTGTGGCGAGAATCTCGGCCAAATTTTAGCTGATTACCAAAAGTGTGTGAAGTCACCACCAATCATTAGGTTTTTTCTAAGGTGTGATTGGTCACCTATTTCTAGTTAATTTTATTACCAATCCTAGGCTAAGAAAAAAGGTCATTTTTCCTAATCTAATGTGGATGGCAAAAAATCTTGATTCTTGAGTCCGAAAGTTTAGTTACGTGTGGGGAAGGTGTTAGGCACCCACCCCACAACGCCTGTCCAAGGATAGTCCTTTGTTTAGATAAAACCTTAATTTTTGGAGATTGGCAGTAAAAAACATGATTTTGGCATTGGCTTTCGGGGCTTTGCATGCATGGGGGGCTTTGTGGTTTGGCTTTTGAATGGGTGTGATCCCAATTTATACTTTCCTAAGGCATTCAAGCAAAGTACTAGATTTCCACTACGAAAATCCGGCGATGTGTCACCTTACTTTCGCAGCGGAAATTAGGCATCGCTTGTCTTAGGTGACATGGATCCTGACAATCACACCGAAAGGGGGCTAGCAGGTATATATATGCATACATCATGCACAATGCAAGCACACAGAGCAAGAAAGTAAATGCCTACATCCCTAGAGCATGGCCTAAAATATAGGTGCAAGAAAGTAAATAGGGTTTGCCATACTCTAGAGATGACGACGAATGGTACACAACATGATATACCTAATACAAACCATCTAAGTGAAGAGGGAGGGAGGAAGAAAAGGGGCATTTTAAAAGAGTACGTAACCAAATGGGATAAACTAGGCTTCTAGCCTTACTGAGCATAATCGCTAGGCTCTACAAGCTCGTATTTGCACCCTTTTTGCCTGTGCCTGGGAGACCGTGCCCCAGCTCTAAGCGTCCTTGCTCCATTTGTGTACATACAAAGGCAAAGACAAGAAACCAATTGACAAGCAATGGGAGGAAAAGATGCAAAGAGCATACGAAAAAGGCATAGAGTAGGTAAACATGATAGACATGGCAAACACAAGAACAAGGAAGCATGCAAACAAGCAAACGAGGAAGGAGACAAATAACTGAAGAAGCAAACAAAAGGTGGTGTCCTCGAGGGACAAATGTAGGTTTGGATCGAATGTCCATAACTTCATTGTGTTGAAGTGTGGACGACACACTAGCAAGCAAAACTCATGCATAGACATGTAAGTGAGCGTGTAAAGATGCAAAGAAAGCCAATGGGTGGCGCAAACAAACATGGCAAGCATATCATCGCATAGAGCGAAAAAGCGAAAAGGTATGCATGAAGAACCTTGGCATCATGGCGATGCATCCCAAATGGTTACACCCAAACAAATCTTCATAGGCGTCAGATGTAAACACACAACCACAAACTCGCTAAGGGCGCCAAGCGTGGCAAAACCCAAAACTAGAGAGGCTAACACAAGCATAAAGTGTATAAGCAAGCAAGCATAGACATGCAAATAGGATGATCCAAACCCTTTGATATGGGCCGAGATGTACTGACGATGACCAAGACCAATAGGCCAAAACACAAGAAAAAGAGATAAAAGTGACAAAAGGCTACAATAGCACATGGCATGACAAGCATAGGCTTGGTCTAAACACACAAACATGGCAAGGAGCGCACAAGCACATGGATGATGGCGTAAAGCATGTAGAAAACATAGATCTAAGCACACAAGCATGTGAAAACATAGATCTAGACATATAGGCACACAAACATGCATGTAAACATGTAGATCCTAGCACATAAACATGGAAGAACGTGAATCCAAGCATATAAGCATGTGAAGACAAGGATCTAACACTATAGCATGGCAAAATAGGCATAACACATAGATCCAGGCAAGGCATAACCAAACATCATACAAGCATATGAGCATGTAACCCCAACATCAACATAGAGCAAAAAGATAAACAAAGCATGGGAAAACATGCCATGAAAGATAAACACGTGGAATGAGACAACTAGTATGTAAAAAAGCATAGAAACATGTGGATCCAGCCAAACAACACATAGAAAAGATAGATCTAGGCACAAACACATAGCGTAAGAATAAAGCACGTAGATCGAGACAAATAACATATGAACTTGCATAGAAGAACATGGATTTAAGTTAAAAACATGCTATAGACAAGATAAAGCAATGAACATGCAAGATAAAGTGGTAAATCGTGTTGTTATGGCAAAAAGAGGAAGGAATATGCTAGGAAAATGATTTAGAAAGTTGGGGTTGTGGATGATAGCCAAAAAGGTACATCCACACCCCTAAACACCTAATCCAAGATGTAGAACCAAGAAGAAGAAGATTGGGTACAAGAACACTACCTTGTATTGTTTGTGAAGAAGCAAGAATCAAGAAGATTTGATGTGTTTTTTGGGTGTTTTTTGTGTTTGAGAGAGGGGAAAAACGTGGAGAAAAACCAGGCAAAGAGCAAAACTTAGCAAAAAAAATGACCCCCTCCCCCCTGTTTGAAGGGTGCCTGGGGCTATTTATAGTCTTGGCATGAATTTTAAGGTGGCGGCCTTTATAGGGCTGCCACCTTGAAATGGCCATAGATGGGGTTGATCTTGACACCTCTGGAAATATTTTGACTTTCTATTTCCAAAAAGGTATAGAATTTGAAAATCCAATTATTGGATCAAAAGTTATGGCTCCCGGAAGTTAGTGGTGCATCGATCAATGCGTTATCCCGCCTTTCGTGATATCTCAGTCGTTCTAACTCCGATTTTGACCCATGAATAGTCATTGGAATGAAAATTTGATAATCTTCGCAATGGCATTGGTTTCAACCCATTCTGACAGCCGGATCAAAATTAGGGTTTTTGGGCCCACCCATAGTCAACTCCGGGTCAAACTTTGTCAAAGTTGTTAAAAGTCTCCGAGAAGCTTGGGTTTGATGTAAGATCATGAAAAGTGTTGTTTTGTGAGGATTTCAATCTTTTTTGACCTTCGGTCATCCTAGGGCTGACAAGGGGCATTTTGATCATTTCGGTTGAAAAATGCACTTTGATTGTTCCAGCGTCCGAACGGGTTGCGCCAAGTCATTCAAGATATTCTCGTGGCCCCATGGAGAGAAAATAATATTTTTAGATTTTTCGGGGTCCGACACGCAAATCGAGGGCAGACAAAATACAGTAGCAACATACAAGTTAAAGAAAAGGGAATATAAAAATTGAAGAGCTTGACTAATCGAGAGAGACCTTCGACCGATTGAACTGCCATTGGCAAAATTTTGAATAAGCACCTATCGGAGATTAAATTCATATTACTAGTACTGGTGGAGTAAAGTTGCAGCCAAGCCTTCAGCTATCAAGCATACTGAAAATCAAGGCATGAACAGGTGGTTCATGTGAGAACAAATTCAAATCAAGGAAGTCTGTGGAGCTTAGAGCCCAATTTGGAAACTGTGTTAGATTTACGATGAATTGGTATTCTTGACTATAAATATCAACTTGATATAGTGGATTGTTCTCTTGTGATAGCTCCTCCAAAGTTTTTTACCTTGAAACGAGTTGTTTCATTGGTTTTCCTAGCTCATTATATCATTTTGTAATTTACTTTTCTGCTATGCATGGTATGTTTGATTATTGTTTAACCTAGATCTGGATAGTTAACCTAAGTAACAACTTGGCTAATATATTAGGTTAAACAAATTGTGTTTTCCAAGGATCTAAAACTTAAAAGAACTGCCAAGCCCTAACCATAAAATCCCCATCAGTGACCCCAAGAGTTACTAGCAACTAAAATTCACCTTCAATACCACCACTCTCCACAACCAAAACCATGCTCACAAACCCACCACACCACCAGAAAAACCCCAACCCATAAATCCACATACAACAAAGAACAAACTTAGATTTCACTAGTAATTATATTCAAATTCACCTCATACACAAGTAGATCCCACTAGTAACTAATCACAAATTAATTAAGGTCGATGTGGTTAATTCCTCCCACCAACACTTTCTTACTCCATGGTGAATGAAGCTAGTGTAACTCTTTAACATATTTAACCTACGACTGGTATGGATCTTATATATTTACCTGGCTACTTCAACTTTTTGTACAAGTATTTTAGCTGGAGTTTTCAAGAGTTCTTAGTTCATTTATTCAGCAAGTTGCAACAGTCACTAATGACTTCACAGATAGAAATACTTGTGTTGAGAGAATCAAGCAGGGCTGACATAACATTTGCTATTTGAAGTTGTAGTGTGGTGTAGACAGTATGAAACGTCCTCGTTTTGGAGGTGGGTTAGTGAAATCTATGGTTGTTGTGTTTGGATTTATGGGTTTGGGTTTTTTGGTGGGGTGGTGGGTTTATGAGCATGTGGTGTTGCACCTGTTTATGGTGGGATTAGGGAGCTTATAACTGTTGGGGTTGCTGATGGGGGATTTCGCGGTTGGGACTTGGGGTTTTAATTGAGGCTTGGGAATTTTGTTTATTGCATACTAGAAATTTCTATCTAGTTGTGTTAAGTGTTAAATTGAGGGGGTGAGGGATTTTTTTCCCTTTTAAAAATGGTTTTTATGGGAGCAAATCATTGTGAGCTATGTGTTTATTTTTTTATTATAAATAATATAGTTTAGTCTAAGTCAAAAACCATGTCAACACTCCATTAGGCCACGTAAGATATAAACTAACAGTCATAGATGGAAGGATGGAAAATAGAACGTTTTGTAGAGTTTAGAGACGAAAAACGAATTTTTGAAAGTTTAGGGATGAAAAATGAACTTTTGTGAAAGTTTAAAGTGAAAATGATATTTTACCCCTGTGGGAGGGTGTCTTGTCTCGACCCCCAATTAGTAGGAATTGTCCGCTTTGGCTATGGCTCACGGTTTTGCTCAATCCCACATCAGGGAGAGACGCCTCCCACATGTGCCTTATAAACTTGAGCCCAAGACACATGTATAGTAGTGGTACACATGTGTCTTGGGCTCAAGCTTATAAGGCATATGTGGGAGGCCTCTCTCCCCAATGTGGGATTGAGCAAAACCATGAGACATAACCAAAGTGAACAATTCCTGCTAATTGGGGGCCGAGATAAGAACCCTCCCCCCCCCCCCCCCCCAACCCCTAAATTATATTATCTTATATTTTTGTTTGATAATTATTTAAATTTTAGTGGATATTTTTTTAATCAAATTTACTAACTTTTACAAAATTTATTCTATATTCTTGTATTTAGTGACATCATCATGCTTGAACCCTAATTTGCATTTGTATCAAATAAAGTTATCAAGAATCATATTAACCCAACTCTTCTTTTGCCCTTTAAACTTTAAAGAACAGAATCAACTATCTACACAGG
Organism: Quercus lobata; assembly: GCF_001633185.2. Taxonomy (NCBI): domain Eukaryota; kingdom Viridiplantae; phylum Streptophyta; class Magnoliopsida; order Fagales; family Fagaceae; genus Quercus; species Quercus lobata. The sequence goes on along the minus strand of NC_044906.1, from coordinate 1,526,460 downwards.
AAATTCAATGAATTTTTTTTTTTAAAAGGTGAAAAATTAGAAGAAATAAAGAAAATGAACTAATCAAAATTAGAGGTTTCTAAAGAGATTAACTGGGAATTACAACATAAAATAGAACACACAAAAAATTGAGTTTTTTTGCTCAATTGAAATAATCCAACAATGTCATTGTGTTGAAGTAAAATAACTTGTTCTTTGACCAAATTGGGTTGACCATTATTGTAAATGACTATTTTTCTTTTTTCTTTTTGTTTGCTAAAATAAACAAATAACTATTTGTGATTACAAACGAAAATATAGGTTTTGTAAAAAAATCATTTATGTATTTATTTTTATACGTTAAAAGACATGATAAACAATAATTATCAAACATATTGCATGAGTTAAAATATAAGACAATATAATTTATCCTTCAAGTACATGGCATAATTGCATTAGCAAATAAATAATTTCAAATTTTCCAAAAAAAAAGAAAATTTATAAATTACAATATATTAATTATAATAAAAATTTACTTTTAAATATATTAATTAAAATAATAATTTATAAATATTAATTACAATAAAAAAATTATAAATATATTAATTATAATAATAAGTAAAACAAAAATTTATTTATTTTATTAATATATGCTAAGTGGCACTTTTTGATATTATAATAGAAATGTTCAAAGTTCAAATCCACCGTCCCATTGTGATTAACTTCAACTATTTAAATTTTAGTGGATAATTTTTTAACTAAGGTTATTAACTTTTATTCTAACTAGTTAATAATAAATTAATAATGCCATCACCTTTGTTGAATGTTGATTTGACCTCAGAACCTTCAACCTATCTATTTTAATAAAATATGTCTCTTTTGTTTCAAAATATCTAATATTTTTAGGAATAAATAATTTGAGCTTACACTCCAGACTCCTAACGACAATCAATGAAGTGGTCTGGTACTTTTTTTTTTTTTTGAGAAACCAAAAAGGGTGGCTCATGTGTGATATCACAGCCGACCACACCCCACAGATACATCGCCTGTGAGTACCACCAGCACATAATGGTGCCCGCGACTTGGACTCCACCCATGCACTTCGTTTTTTTTTAGAAACCAAAGTCCAAACCCCACACCCGTGGGGTATGAGGACTCGAACCCGCGCTTGACACAGCCATCAAGAAGGGGGCAAAAGTGGTCTGGTACTTGGTTCCTAATTAAGGCTGCGTTTGTTTCGACTTCAAACTGATTCCGGAAATGATTTTCCGGAAAATAGGTGTGTTTGGTTGGTCCGGAAAATTCTATTTTCCGGAAATTGAAATCCGTTGACTGAGAAAAAAAGGCTTTGACCACGGAAATGAATTTCCGTTCCTAAATTCACTTCAAATGAATTCCGGAAAAAGGGAGAGAGCGAGCGCGCGCGAGGAAGGCGAGCTCCAGTCCAGTCTGATGATTGCCGGCGAACCCAGTCGAGCTCCAGTCGGCGCCGCCGATTGCTAAGTGTCGATCGCGATCTCGAATCGCGATCGCGATCGACGCAGCGAGATCGCGATCTCGAATCGCGATCGCGCTGTGGATCGCGATCTCGGATCGCGATCGCGCCGTGGATCGCGATCTCGCGAAGAAGGCGAGATCGCGATCGACGACGCGATCGCGCTCCGAGATCGCGATCGCGTCGTCGATCGCGATCGACGGCGCGGTCGTCGAGATCGCGATTGCGCCGTGGATCGCGATCTCGCGAAGAAGGCGAGATCGCGATCGACGACGCGATCGCGCTCCGAGATCGCGATCGCGTCGTCGATCGCGCTCCGAGATCGCGATCGCGTCGTCGATCGCGCTCCGAGATCGCGATCGCGCCGTCGATCGTGATCGACGGCGCGGTCGTCGGACTGAATTTGTCGTGGGCTGTGCTTGTGTTTTTCTGAATTTGTTTTTCCTTCTTCTTTTCCAAACACCAGAAAATATTTTCTGGAAAATTTTTTGAAGTGCAACCAAACACCATAAAAACATTTTCCTTTTCCGGAAATTAGCATTTCCAGAAAATATGTATTTTCCGGAAAACGTTTTCCAGCAACCAAACACAGCCTAAATGAAAATTTCTCCTTTGATTGACATGAGTTGAGCAATTCAAGCCCTGACACTTCAAAAAACGAGTTGTGTTCATTATAATATCTTTGGTGGTACATATCATATTTACAAATTGTAGTCACGTGATATAGGAAATCGATGAGTTCACACCCAAAACATAGAAAAAAAGAAAAGTTCAATTCTTGGAATTTTTTAATATTAACTCGCAATAATACGTGTGCCATAACTGAGAATATTTCTATATTTGTTGTTTAGATTTATCCTTTCCATTACTTATTTTTTATGGGCAATCATGACGTCTAACCTCGTAGTTAGAGTCCTTAACGGTTTTTTTTTTTTTTTTTTTTTAAGAAAATGTTTTGGGAAGATTAAGCAATATTTTTCACCTGTGTTATTGTTTTATACCAATTTCTTTTTAGTGTAGATTATACTTGAATCTCAAATTTCTTATTCAAAGATAAAATATTTTACGTGTTAAGTTATCTGAAACCCACCTCCAATAGTTGATTTGATAAGTCTATTAAATTTTTATCTAAATTTATTATTGACATTATTTTCTTACTTATCGATAACAATTTACTAGAAATTATAAATCTTATTTTTAAAATAATAAGAATTAAGAAATTAGCGGATTAATTTTCAATAATTCTAGAGTTATAATATTTTTTCTTAAAAGTTTTTAAAATCATTGAGATGGCAAGTTGTAAATAATAAATGAAGTGATGCTAATTTGTTGTGATTTGTGAAAAACATTGTGTAAGCATTGCTAGCTAAGTTTTTTTTTTTTTTTTTTTTCTTCGGCGAGAATCAAATTTTCACCAAACCTAACAAGTGCCTTATTAATAGTAATTATTACCTTGTTGGATTCGGACCAGATACTAGATAATCACTAAATATGTTACTTTTGGATAATTTGGTCGTATAGGTGATGAAAATAAATTCTTATAAGAATTTTTTTTACTAATATAATCTCCTTATTTTATTGATAAAAATTACTCTGCTAAACCTCGAAGTCATCTAGGGACTATAGTTGAACCACATTAATCACTTTGTTCATTCAATTTTTCCTTTTTGTTATAAGCCTTCTATAATTGACCACTCAGAACTAAATAGCATTAGAGATTTCGCTTTATTGACAATGACAGAGATACCGTTGACACCAATGAAACGTGTATAGAAACTAGAAAGAGTTGAGATTAAAACCTTTACACTTTCTTGATAATGACATAAAACTTTTTATGAATTAAAACGAAATTATGCCTAGAGTTGAGGACAAAAAACATGTTTAAGCCTAAATAAAATAATTCACACAAGATATTATGCTTTAATCTAATTCAACCAATTGAATTAAAATAAAAAATAAAAAAACCTAATTTAACCAATTCAATGTAAATACCAACTAAAAATGCTTTATTTATAACATTGATTACAACACTCAACCAACTTTTACAAATAAGACTCAAACTCTCACACCTATCAAATACAAACCAAACCAAATCTGACAAATAAGACTCACAAACTCTCACACTTATAATGAAATACAAACCAAACCAAACCAAAACCAAACCAAATCTGACAAATAAGACTCACAAACTCCCACACTTATAATGAAATACAAACCAAACCAAATCTCACAAATAAGACTCACAACTAATATAAGCGGGCTTCTTAACAGTGAAAGCTACCCAGCATATCTCAATCTCCATTCACCACAGGCTCTGGTGAAGTGGTTCCCCTCACCACAACCTCTGTTTTAAAATCAGGCGCTTTTAATTGGGTTCCACTCAGATCAAGATGACGTAAATTAACAAGCTTTAAAAAATTTTCTGGTGACACTTTGAGGCAAATACAACGGGACAACAATAAAGTCTGCAAATTAAACAAAGACCACGTTGAGCTGGGTAACTCCATGATTAAATTGCGAGAAACATCCAAGTAGCGTAATTGAATCAACCAGCCGAAAAAGTCAGGCAACTTAGTGATCGCATAATCAGAAATAGAAAGCACGCGCAACTGTGTCAGAAAGGCCAACCATTCGTCCCATGCCTTACATAAGTAAGATTGCGGACCACTATATTTTGATTGTCGTAGAGAAAGGATAGTTCGCAGGGACTTCGATTCATGAAGCTTTACCAAATCCTCACAGCCCTCGTGCGGCTTTGCCAACCATACCCAATGCCGAGCCTTTTCCACACAGCTACACGTAAATTGAGCAAAATCATAGACAAGGTCGTGCATCACATATGATTCATTGCTATTTAATTCTTGAAAAAATGACCTTGATAATAGTTCACAAAAATACTCCCTCCCAAGTTGTTCCATTGTTTCTTTTGGCTGCAGTAGAAAACCCTCTGCCATCCACAACAGAACCAACTTTTCTTTATCAAACTTATGGCCCTGGGGAAACATTGAACAGAAACTAAAACATCGTTTAAGTTGCGAAGGGAGATAATAATAACTCAATCTTAAAGCTGAAATTATGCTATTATCTTCAGGTAGATCCCATATCTTGCTATCCGCTATTCTACGCCATTCCTCCTTTACTTTTGAGTACAAGAGGCCACCAAGTATTTTTGCACATATAGGCATACCTCTGCACTTTTTAACAATTTCTTAACCAATGCTTATGAAGGGTTCTTCATGGTTGCTGGTCCTAAATGCATGTCTTGCAAATAATAACCAGCAGTCATGATCAGACAAATGTGACACAGGAAAAGTAAAAAATGCACCCATCAGTGCTGCAACATGTTGATTACGAGTAGTCACAACAATTCTACTTCCAGGAACTCCATTTTTTAAGGGACTGGACAACAAATCCCAATCAATATATTTCTCATTCCAAACATTATCTAAAATAAGCAGAAATTTCTTTCCCATTAATCTCTGATGTAGCTTATTTTGAAGAAGATTCAGAGCTCTATCATTACAATCTGATAAAGTGATTGACTCATAAATGGTTCTAGTTGTCTTCAAAACATCAAATTCTTCTGAAACATAAGCCCATGCCCTCAAGTCAAACTCTCGCACCACCTTTGAGTCATTATACAAAAGCTGAGCGAGGGTGGTCTTGCCGCTACCACCAATTCCTGTTATTGCAATCACAGCGATTCTATTTTCTGGTGGATTAACAGTAAACAATTCTGTTTTTAGAGTCTCTATATCATTATTTCTACCGAATACCTCAGATTCATGTACCAAAGAAGTTGTTGGCAACATGGGTGGTGGTTTACCCATTAGACTTCGCTGAAGATTCTGGGGATATCTCTCATTCATTAAAAGCTTTAGACCTGCAACCACATTTTCGAGCCTGGAATTGATTTGTTCTATAGGAATTTGCTTTACCTCATTTCCGGGAACTTTCGATTTGTTTATCAAAGCGTTGATCTCGTCAATCAGATCATCAGCATCATAGGTAGCATCTTCAAGCTTGTTGACCCACATATTCGTGATCTGCTGCTCCTCTGCATCTATGAGCACATCACGAACCCTCAGCAGAAGTGACGCCAGCTCCTTTATGAGTGGCTCATCTAAATCAGGGCGTTTGAAGAAGTCTATGACCCGTTGAGAAGCCACTCGGTCAAATAGCACTTGGAATACGCCAGAAAGCGCTGCCGATACCACCATACTCAAAGCCATTTTTCTCTTCTTTAGCAAAGGAGGGATTCAAGAGAAAGAGTGAGAAGAAGAGACAGGATTGTGAAAAGTAAGTGTGTGAAAGTCCTTTGTAAAATTGGTTCTTGCTAAGAGGAGATTTGGAGGCGGTATTACATTAATACATTGTTTTAAAAACAGGTGCGATCAAAGAACTGATTATCGGTTTTATTGTCTGACCGGGTTGAATTGATGGTGGATAATATCATAAATAATTTAATTTAAAATATTTAAATAAATTTTAATTGAGTTTTTATTTTTCAAAAATTATATTGGGAAAAATATTTAAAAAAATGAAAGATTTTCTTTATTCTTCATTTTTTTCCTAATTAATAATTGTTGAAAAAGTATAGGCTTGTTTGGTACATGTGTTTAAACACATGTTTTTATTTTTTAAATAACATTATACGTATTTTCACATATTTTTTCACTCCCACATATTTTAAAAAAAAACTGAAAACTATTGTTTATACATATGTACCAAAATAATTTGCTATTTAAGTTCCACATATTATAAATAATAGTTTTTTTTTTTTGCTAAATTATATAAATAATAGTTTGATATTTACCTTTCAGCTTTTAACTATTTATTACCAAAAAAAAAAAAAAAAAAAACCCAAAAACCAAAGTTCTAAATGTCAAAATGACTAGACAAGTCATTCATGACCTTTCTTGCTTTCATAGCATAATTTCATAGCAATTGTCACACTCACGGACTTACACATGTTTACTCTTGTTTTCTTTTTTCTTTTTTTTTTTCTTTATTTATTTATTTTTTATTTCCCTTAAATCTATGACCACACATTACTACTTACCCTCAAGGCCTCAAATCATATTCAAACTCCTTTTTAAATTTTACTCCTCAGTTTTCTTTCCACACTTTTTCGGTAATGCAGTAGACATCGTCTCAACCACTCCCTCTCAAATCTTAAGTCTTTCTCTTTCGCAAGATAGGTTTTTGATAGTCTTCCTTGACATTTTATTCCAGAAAAAGCTTAAAGCATGGATTTCTTATACATATCATCCAATAGAAGTATTTCTTTTATTTTATTTTCACCCACAAATTTGAAAATTTTCCCCAATTTTACTTTAGTGCAAATCTAAAATGTTTGTTCCATTTTATTCCAGTTTTTCTTCTTATTCTTCTTCAAATTCAAGAACCGGTTTAACTATAGCAGTTCTCAGTTTTTCCAGTTGAATTAGTGGTTTTCGGTTTTTCTTCTATTCTCGGTTTTTAATGATAACTAGATTGGATTGATGTATGATTCCCAGTTGAACCGGTCGGTCCGGTCCGGTTTTTAAAACCATGCATTGATATGCTGAGCCAAGTATATTTTTTAACAAAATAGAAAAAAAAATTTAAAAAAAAACCTTTTATTTCCTACCTTATCTTTGGTGTGGTATGTTGACAAATACAAATTTTCTGTTATACTTTATGTTTCACCAATTACAAATTGTCGTGTTTTTTTTTTTTTTTTTTTTTCATTTTAAACTTTGACTATTTTATAAGGAAAGTTAAACAAATATATAATAAATTGTGATTAATGGAATACAGAGTGGAACACAAAAAATGGTATAGCCTAACTCCCAGCCTACTAGACAGAATTGTCAATAATTGTATTTTGTTTCATTACTTTGGAGTGGTATAGAATAAAAAATTTATTTTAGGGTGTCAACATATATATATATATATATATTTTTCATTTAGGAATAAGAATTATATATGTAATTTAAAATTAAATTAATACATAAAAAAAATCTATCTTTTATGTGAAATTACAAATTACTATCTCTTTTGCATTAACAAAATAAAATATACAAATTACAATATTTTAATGTATTTCAATTTATTTATTTATGATATGTCAAATTTAACTTGACCTTATTTGTATCACAAAATCCATATATTATTGATTCTCAGAAAAAAAAAAAAAAAAAAAAAAAAACCATATATGATTAATTATGTACTAAATTTCACAATAATTTTCTTTTTATGTACAAAATTAAAGAGTCCTCTAGAATATCGTCATTTATTTTATATAAAACCTAATGTTGGTAATAGTTATTATTAAAAATGTTCCTTCTATAGTCACAATAAAAATTAAAATAAAAAAGTACAAGTACAATTACTCAATAAATAAATTGGTATGCTATTTATCTTCTAATTAATCTTCACTAGACATTAATAAAATTAATAAAAGTTTAATAATTTTGGAAGTTCAAATGTCGAACTATATTATACTAATAATGGTGAAGTATCATTTTCAATGGAACTTTTTTCATAATTTGTGAATTTTTGCAGATAAAACTTACTTACTAACAAATAAACATCCCTAATTCCAAAAAGATTAATGTTGTTAGGGCCATATTTTGTGTAATTGGCTAATCCTTTGATAAAATATATTTTCCTTGTAATTGGGTAAATCTAAGATGCGTTTAATACTTCAAGAAACATATTGTTCAAGTCAAGTATTAAAGACATGAAGATTAGTCCAAGAAACAAGTGAAGAAAAGTTATTCATTAAGTCTGGACAGATAACTCGACAAAAGCCTGCTATCAAGACTTAATGTGAAACTCAATAGATAGCTCGACAGCAGCTAGATCTATCAAGAATTACGATTTCAGAATTTCCATATCTAAAATTCGGCCCAGCCTTGCATATTTGTTTTGGGTTTCTTTTCTCATAACCCTAGACATAAATAAGGTTTATTTTGAAGGTCGTCACACACGAATACAAAGACCAATAAACTTATTTTCTCTGTGAGAAGCTATTGCATTTGTACACCATAGAGTTTTGTAACCGAATGCTTCCAGATCTTCATTATTGATGAAGTGAAGAACTTTGCAGCCAACAACATCTGTTTAAGTTGCTGAAGTTAGTCACATACTTGAGATCCATGCAAAGAGTTAGTTACAAATTGAAGGTTTGTGCATCAAAGGGAAAGAAGGCTACTACAATATCAAGTCCAATTGGGTATTGGAGCGAAGATTCAACTGTAGGTTGGTATTTCGGGATAGGCCAAGGGTAGTTGATAAGATTCCTTATACTTGTAACCACTTGATTATTGATCAGTGGATTCTTAGGAGTGATGACCTTAAAATCACCTGGTGGGGTTTTTACCTTGTGAGGTTTTCCCCATTTGTCAACAAATTACCGTGTCAAATTTATTTTTCACTACATTTAGTTTATTTGGTGATTTGTTGGTGCCTTCACAATTTGCATGCAATTGAACCTAAGTAATCAACTTAGGTAATTGAATTAATTAATCGAGGTCAAGTTATCTTAACTCAACAAATGGTATCAGAGCAGCACACTTTAATTAGGTTTTAATATTTACTGTGTGATCCATTGACCCCTGTTGTTATGGATCGTGGACAATATTTAATCATTCCTCCTTTATTTGATGAGACTAACTATGCATACTAGAAAGTATGCATGAGAGTTTTTTTGCAATCCTTAGATGAGAAATATGGCTGGCAATTGGAGTAGGTTAGAAAAAGCCTGAAGAGCCACCCACAACAGGGGATGACACCAAGATCAAGGCTGCCAACTTTAACAGCAGAGCAGTGAATGCTATGTTTAGAGCGGTAACAATTGAAGAATTCAAGAAAATCTCCTCAACTGATAATACCAAGGAAGCTTGGACAATTCTTCAGAACACATATTAAAGCACTAAAGCTGTTAAGAATTTTAAGCTTCAAAGACTCACTACTAGCTTTGAGAAAATTAGGATGGATGAGGATGAATCATTTGATGAATTCTGATGAGGTGCAAACTCGACAGTCACAATAGGCAGATGGAACTCCCTGTCAGCGCCCGATTATCTTCAAGAAAGGGGTCACCGGTGTGGTGCCTGCCACAACACCTCCGATGCCAAAGTTAGAACAATAAAGCAATTCACAGAACTAGAAGATAGTAGGTATCTTTTGAGAGTCTTAGTATATGTGTACCTTCTGCTGCCAATGTGAGGATTTTATATATGTGAGTTTGACTGCTAGCCGTTGGGGTGTTAATGCCTCTTTCTTGTAACGCCTTCAGCCCAATTATGGGGCTTTTATTAGGCTCCAACAGTCTACTTTGCTGGTTTTGTAACTGTCCAGGTTATCTGCTAGCGCCATTGAATGATTTCCTTTTCCTCGTCGGTGATGACTCCTTTGTCGTCAAGGTTTACCTCGTCACTAGTATTGATCTCGTCAGTGTAATGTGATCTCGTCATTCCCATCATTTTCCCCCCAGATTCTGTGGTCGTCAGTGACGTGTCATGAAGGCCATAGAAGGTGAAGAGTTTCTTTTCCTGAATTGTTTGTGACGCTTGGGGTTTCGTTCCGAATTTAATGTGTGATGGCGGCGCAGTATGGGAAGTGGCCACGTGGCATAGGTTGATTGAGAGTATTGATGGCATGACCCATTGGGTTTCCCGCTACTTTTCAGTTTCCTTGGGTTTCTGGTTTTAAAAACCTTTCATTTTTCTTCACTTTGGTTTTTCTTTCTTTTTCTGCTCCGAGTGTTTGTCCTTTTTTTTCTTTGCTTGTTTCTGCCACCATCCCAATCCTGCTCCGGTGACTCTAACCTTACTCCGGCGGCGAATTTCTCCGGCCTCGACTGTTCTGTTCTCCAAGGTACGCTACTTCTTCGATTTCTCAGATTTCTTCTTCAAAGTCTCTTTATAAATCTCTGATTTTTTCTCCTTTTGTCTTTTATTTTCGTGTTTGGTATGTTGGGCATTTAGGTTTGGGTATCCCTTTTCATGGTTAATTCCTCTGAGGTTTGGGTAGCTTGCCCCTCAGTTTCTTTCTTTTTTGCTCGCTTAGGGGCGGCTTTGGGTGTTTCTGGGGACTTTTTTCCTTTGATTGGGGACTATCTATTTGAAGGTAGTGGTTTGAGTGTGGTTTTAGGGGAGCTATCTCCGATTTTGGGTCGGTCATTGGCTTGGTTTGAGAGAGAGACAAAGAGGATGTCTGAGGTGAGATCCAGTGAGTTAGACACTGGGTTGTCATCTAGCGGCGGCCCGGTCGAGGGTGATACAGCCGTTTCTACCCCTCGTCAGGTTAGGGCTTTTTACGCTCTCAACGAAGAGTGTGGGCTGGACGCTGATACAGTGGCCAGGTTCAAGGACAGGTTCCAGTTCCCTGCGCGGGTCTGGGTTCATCGGCCTGGTCCTGAGGATCAGGCCTGCCATTTCTTCCCAGGTGAAGTGTGCTTCTACGAGGCTGCTTTCACCTCTGGACTTAGGCTGCCCATCCATCCTTTGGTGATGGAGCTATTGAATCATTTTTGGCATTGCCCCCGGGCAGCTCATGCCGAACTCCTGGAGGATAGTCATTAATTGTATGGAGATTTGGCTGGCTGGCTGGAGCTCGTCCATATCTATCGTTTGAAAGAATCAAAAGAGTATGGGTACTACGAATTAGTCCCTTGGACGAGGAGGACTAGAATCATTAAGGGTCTAGCCTCATCATTCAGGTACTGGAAGTCCCGTTTCATTTTCGTGTCCAGGGATGACTTTGAGACCCCTTCTAGCGAGGCTTGGGGTAATATCCCAAGGTTACTTCGTCGGTGGGGAACCCCAAATTTAGGTGCGTCTATGTTCCTTCTCGTCTGTTTATTTTTTTTCTTGCATGTTTGGTCGTCATTAACCACTTATTCACTTCCTTTTGTAGTTAAAAAGCGTCCCAAGTTGAAGAGCAAATACCAGGAACGTCTTCAAAACGCAATCGAATATTCCAAGTCGATTGAGAGTTGGGACGATCTCCTTGACCCACGGACACTTGCTTTCTACTGCTTGGGCCTGGATCCATCTCCCTACGTTTTGCGCAACATCAGCATCGAGGAGAAGAAGAGTAAATGTTTACTTCGTCCATACTGACCTTTAATCGCGTACTTTGGATTTCTTAGTCTTTTTTTTATTTTTTTTTATTTTTATTTTTTTTTTATAGAGATGACGACCAAATTCAATAAGGATATGTACGCTAAGATGAGAGCCAAAAAAGACGAACCCTTGGCTAGTATCGGCAAGAAAGTGGTTCGTGTGACGGGGAAGGGTCCTTCCGCCGTTCCTTCTGTGGATGCTACTCCAATCGTCTCGGGAGTAGAGGGTGCCCGAGTAGCTTAGCCTGCTACCTCCGTCGAGGAGATCCCTACTCCGTCATCAAAGAGGCTGAGGCTGTCAGCCAAGGACAAAGAGAAGGAGAGAGTAGGCTCCTCCGTCTTTGATGACGAGGGTGTGACTGTGGAGTGGGCACACAACATTGTGAAAGCTGAGGACCTTAAGGTCTTTTCTGGGGTACCTGTCAACGTGGTCGAGAGTCAGTACGTCCACAAGATTGTGCAGGTAAGGCTGTTCATACATTTTTCCTTGGCCTCTTTTTCCTTTTTTTTTTTTTTTTTTTTTTTTTTTTTTTTTTTTTTTTTTTTTTTTTTTTTTTTTTTTTTTTTTTACTGACGTTCTTATCTTGCTTCGTCAGGCGTTGGGGGAGAGCCTTCATCTGGCTTCTGAGTGTCTTACTCAAGAGGCTAAGGTGGCTTCTTTGACTTCTAGGATGGAGGCTCTGGAGAAGGAGAACTCAACTTTGAAAAAGGACCTTATACAGTCGATGGACGAGTCTGCCACCTTGAAGGAGAAAGTCAAGGCTCTAAATTCTGACCTAAGGGTTGAGCGTCAACTGAATCTGGAGAAGGATGACCAGCTTCAGGCGGCCAAAGAGAAGTTGAAGACAATCGCTGCCAGGTCCATCGAGGCCTTTCAGCAGACGGAGGAGTATTCCACTGTACTTTTTAGTTGGTATTTCAAGGGATTTGAACTCCTCCGCCGGTACCTCGTCAAGTACCCTACAGGGGTTGATCTGCCAAATCTGGATTTAGAGGTGGTAGATTAAGTGATGGCTGCTGACGAGGCTGCCCAGTCTTCAGTTCCTGACGGTGATGCCCCTGCTGCTGACGACGCTCCTGTTGCTGAAAACGTTCCTGCTGCTGACGATCATGTTACTGCCGAACCTGACACTTAGAAGATTTTATCATTTATATCTGCCCGTTGTGTTTTGGGCCCTTTTTTGGAGATGTACATTTTTTTATTTTTTTTTATTTTCAGAACAATATCTTTTGGCAATTCGTTTTATGGGTCTGTAGGAAGAACAAGGATAATTGCCCTATGTTTTTGGGGCTTTTCTATGATTTAATGCTTACTGGCTTTTATGCTACTATTTATGACTATGCACATATTAGCACAAAACTTCTTAGCGTACCTTATACTTAGCTGGTAATTGGAGCAAATTTTTATACTTGAGATTTGCTCATCATTTTTTATCCTTCTTCTTTTTCTCCTTGCTCTTTTCCTTGCGGGTTCATCAGTATCCTTAGTTCGTTGAGTGGGACCCCGCCATTCGCGTAGACTTTAGGATTACGTCTATATTTTCAGCACGTTTTGTGTGCCTCCGTCAGTGATTTACATCCGTCCCAGCGGAATCTTATCACTTAGCTATTTTTGTTTTGGTGACTTACGTCCGATTAAGGAATCTCGTCACTTAGGGCTTCGTCAGTGATTTACATCCGTCTCGGCGGAATCTTATCACTTAGCCATTTTTGTTTTGGTAACTTACATCCGATTAAGGAATCTCGTCACTTAGGGCTTCGTCAGTGATTTACATCCGTCTCGGCGGAATCTTATCACTTAGCCATTTTTATTTAGGTGACTTACATCCGATTAAGGAATCTCGTCACTTAGGGCTTCGTCAGTGATTTACATCCGTCTCGGCAGAATCTTATCACTTCGCCATTTTTATTTAGGTGACTTACATCCGATTAAGAAATCTCGTCACTTAGGGCTTCGTCAGTGATTTACATCCGTCTCGGCGGAATCTTATCACTTGGCCATTTTTATTTTGTACCCGTTATGAAGGTCGCCAGCAACTTACATCCATCAAGGCGGAATCTTGTTACTTTAGTTTATCTCATATTCATTGGCGTTATCATTGGTAACTTGCGTCCGTCAAGGCGGACTCTTGTTACGTTAGTTTGACTCACGATTGACTGGACCCATCTGCGTAAAGGCATCAAAGGATAAAATCTTTATTGAATTCAAGAGTAACTGTATTTGTCTATTACATCTACTGGTGGTACTTTTTTAAATGCTCAATGTTCCATGGTCGAGGGAGCCTTTGTCCGTCCATGGTTTCCAGGTGATAACTTCCTTGTCTTGAGTAGTGAATGACTCGGTAGGGGCCTTCCCACGTCGGACCCAGCTTTCCCTAGGTAGGGTCTTTAGTTGCCATGGTGGTCCTGCGTAGGACAAGGTCACCTATGTCCAATCGTCTCAGTTTGACCCTTTTGTCGTAGTATTCGGCCATCTTTTTCTGATACTTCGTCATCTTGCTGGATGCGTTGTCTCTTACTTCGTCTAGACAATCCAGGTTGAGTCGCAGTTCGTCGTCATTGATCTCTTCGTTGAAAGTTCCATGCTTGATGCTCGTGACCCCTACTTCGACTGGGATTACTGCTTCTGTGCCATAGGTAAGCCTGAAGGGGGTTTCTCCTGTTGGGGTTCTGGCGATGGTTCTGTAAGCCCACAGGACATTTGGTAGTTCTTCCGGCCAGGCACTTTTCGCATCGTCCAGTCTGGTCTTGATAATCTTGAGCAGCGTCCAGTTCGTCACTTCCGTCTGCCCGTTTGCTTGAGGATGCCTTGGGGATGAGAACTGATTCTTGATCCCAAGGTTTAAGCAGAATTCCCTGAAGCCTTGGCTGTCGAACTGCCTTCCATTGTCTGATATGATCGTCGAGGGAATCCTGAACCTGCAGACTATATTTTTCCACACAAAGCTCCGGATCCGAGCCTCAGTGATTGTTGCTAGGGCCTCTGCTTCAACCCATTTTGTAAAATAGTCAATAGCAACAAGAAAGAATTTGACCTGACCTTTACCTTGGGGCAGAGGACCGACGATATCGATTCCCCATTATGCGAATGGCCATGGGGAAGCTATAGTCGTCATTTTCTCTACTGGAAGCCTTTGCACATTCCCGTATTGCTGGCATTTGTCGTACCTCCTGACAATCTCAACAGCGTCCACCTGCATGGTTGGCCAAAAATACCCTACTCTTACCACCTTGTTTACCAGGGATCTAGAGCCGGCATGGTCGCCACAAATTCCTCCGTGTACTTCCTCCAGGATGTATTTGGCCTCTTCCTCGTCGACACACTTTAAGTAAGGCATAGAGAAGCCTCTCTTGTACAAGACGTCATTCAAGATCGTGAACCTGGCTGCTCTCTTCTTGATCTTTCTGGCTTCTTCTGTGTTTTGAGGTAGGTGCCCGTCCTGGAGGAAGGACATTATGGGCGTCATCCAGGTATCAGTGCTCTGGATGATGAATGTTGCAACTTCCTCGATACTAGGGTGTTTCTGAACCTCCATCGCCAGGTCCGTGCTAGTCCTCCCTTCTTCTGATGACGCTAGCTTTGACACTTCGTCAGCTCCCATATTCTAACTTCTTGGGATTTGTATGAACTCCACTGCATCAAATTCCTGAGTTAGTTGTCTTGCCAGCTTGAGGTACTTCTGCATCCTTTCTTCCTTTGCCTCGTATTCTCCCTTGATCTGTCCGATCACTAGCTTTGAATCACTCTGGATCAACAAATTTTTGGCACCAAGAGCTTTCCCAAGCCTCAGTCCCGTCAGTATTCCTTCGTATTCAGCTTCGTTGTTGGTGGCTGGGAACTTTAGTTGGACCCCATATTTCAACACTTCTCCGTCAGGGGTGGTTATGATGACCCCTACTCCCCCTTCTTTTGGGCCGACGAACCATCAGTTTGTATTATTAATTTATTTACCTCGTCAGTAATCTTATCTTCGTCAGGGAGTGTGAATTCTGCGATGAAGTCCGCCAGAGCTTGTGCTTTGATCGCTGTTCTTGGATGGTACTCGATGTCAAATTGACTAAGTTCAATTACCCACTAGACCATTCTCCCTACTGCTTCTGGCTTGTTCATTGACTTCTTGATTGGTTGGTCCATCATTACGAGAATAGGATTTGACTGGAAATATTGCCTGAGCTTACGCGAGGCCACTATTAGTGCAAACGCTATCTTTTCGATCCTTGGGTATCTGGACTCAGCTCCTTGGAAAGCTTGGCTGACGTAGTAAACCGGGAGTTGCTTCTTGCCTTCTTCTCTAATCAAAGCTGCACTTACTGCCGAGGCTGACACTGCCAGGTATAAGTATAAGTTTTCTCCTTCTTTGGACGGGCTTAGGAGAGGTGGGCTGCTCAGGTAGTATTTTAGCTCCTGGAACGCTACTTTGCACTCGTCGGTTCAGGCAAAAGCCTTTTTCAAAGTTTTGAAAAAGGGGAGGCATTTGTCTGTAGCCCCGGAGATGAACCTGTTTAAAGCCGCTATCCTTCCTGTGAGTTTTTGAACGTCCTTGACGGTTTTGGGTGAGGCCATGTCGATGATAGCTCGTACTTTCTCTGGGTTTGCTTCTATTCCTCTCTGGGACACCATGAATCCCAGGAACTTCCCCGAGACTACCCCAAAAACGCACTTACTTGGATTCAACCTCATCTAGTGTTTTTTGAGGGTTGCAAAAGTTTCCTTCAAGTCGTCCAGATGTGCGAGCTCTTCCTTGCTCTTAACGAGCATATCGTCCACGTACACTTCCATGTTTTTACCAATCTGCTGGCTGAACATTTTGTTCACGAGCCTCTGATACGTAGCTCCAGCATTTTTCAACCCAAAAGGCATTACCTTGTAACAGTAGAGTCCTTGACTTGTAATGAAGGCGATTTTCTCCTGGTCTTCTTCAGCCATTTTTATCTGGTTATACCCTGAGAAGGCGTTCATGAATGTCAGCAACTTATGCTCGGCTGTGGAGTCCACGAGCTGGTCTATTCTTGGTAGAGGGAAGCTGTCTTTTGGGCATGCCTTGTTCAGGTTGGTGAAGTCTACGCACATCCTCCATTTCCCGTTTGCTTTCTTGACCAGGACGACATTGGCGAGCCATTCAGGATAATATACTTCCCGGATGAATCCAGCTGTCAAGAGTTTGTTAACTTCCTCTGCAACTGCTTGATCTCGTTCTGGAGCGAAGGTTCTCCGTCGTTGTTGGACGGGCTTCCGTTCTGGGTCCACATTCAGCCGGTGCTGGATGACTTCTGGAGATATGCCTGGCATGTCCTCGTGACTCCAGGCAAAGACATCTAGATTTTCTTTTAGGAACCTTATGAGTCTTGTCCTCATCTCGGGGCTCAGCGTCATCCCTATCTTGGTCGTCCTGTTCGCATTCCCTTCTACCAATTCCACTGTTTCCAGGGCCTCTATCCCGTCTTCCTCTTTTTCTTCAATCATCCACGTGTGGTTCTCTTTTCCAGCTAGGACAGCTTGGTAGCATTCTCTTGCCAGGACTTGATCACCCTTCACTTCACCAATGCCATTATTGGTCGGGAATTTCACCTTCAGACAGTAGGTTGACATCGCCACCCTCCACTTGTTGAGGGTGGGCCTCCCAATGATGACATTGTAGGATGAGGGACAATCTACCACCAGGAAATCTACTTGTTTTGTTAATTGCACTGGGAAGGTCCCTGCGGTCACCGTCAACGTTACTATGCCTCTGGGATAGACCCTGTCTCCGCTGAAACTGAAGAGTGGAGAGTCAAAAGGGCGAAGTCTCTTTGGATCTAATCTCAGCTGCTGGAAGGCTGGGAAGTAAATGATGTCCGCGGAGCTTCCGTTATCAACGAGGATTCTTTTGGTATTAAACCCTTCTATATTCAGCATTATGACCAGGGGATCATTGTGGGGCTGCTTCACTCCCGCGGCGTCTCCTTCGCTGAAAGTCATGTCCTGGTATGTTCGTCGGTGCTTTGACGGAGGTACAGCGTGGACGCTGTTCACCTGTCTCTGGTATGCCTTTTTGAGTGATCTGAACGATCCTCCTGAGAATGGCCCTCCTGTGATTGTACTTATCTCCCCGATCACTTTGTTTGGAGGTTGGGACGTATGGTCGTCATCCCAGGAGAAGGCTTCATGCTGAGTTTTGTTGTTGTCCCTGAACTTACTATATTCTCCTTTCTTTACATACTTCTGTAACTTCCCTTTCCGTATTAACTCCTCTATTTGCTCCTTTAGATCTCTACAATCCTCTGTATGGTGGTCGTGGTCTTTGTGGAACCGGCAATACTTGTTCTTGTCCCGGACATTGGGGGATGAGTGCAATGGCTTGGGCCATTTGAGATAGTGCTCGTCCTTGATCTGCGTGAAAATTTTGTCAACAGGCATAACCAGGGGAGTAAATTTTACCGTCCGAGGACTTTTATCATCCTTCCTTCTATTCCCGTCATTGTTCCGACGGTCTGGTCGATCTCTCTTTTGCCCCCTACGGTCGTCTTCCCTCTTGGCCTTGTCTCCTAGCTTCTCGTTATCTTTTATGGCAGCTAGAGCATCTTCCGCATTCATGTATTTTTGTGCCTTCAGGAGCATCTCCGCCATCGTCTTTGGGGGGTTCTTCGCGAGAGAGGCCACAAGGTCTTTGGACCTCAGCCCTGCTTTGAAGGTCGTCAGCTGCACCTTGTCATCAGCTTCGTCCACCTCTAGAGTTTCCCGGGTGAATCGTTTGACATATGATCTCAGGGTTTCCTTCTCCCCCTGTTTTATGGTGAGTAAGTAGTCTACTGGCCTCCTTGGGCGTTGTCCTCCTATGAAGTGGTGCAAGAAGGCACTACTCAGCTGATCGAAGTTGTCTATGGACGAGTTTGGCAACTTAGTAAACCATTCTCTTACAGCTCCTTTGAGAGTCGTTGGGAAGGAACGGCACAGTATCTCGTCAGGTAGTTGTTGAAGTCCCAGAGTCGTTTTGAAGGTATTAAGGTGATCTTGGGGGTCTTTTAGTCCGTCGAACAGCTCAAGCTGAGGCAAGCGAAATTTTGACGGCACAGGGCATTCTAGTACCGCGGCGGTGAAAGGTGAATCCGTAACTCTTACCATTTTGTCCACGCTCCGGTCCGTTTTTTCTTTAATGGTGCTCCTCAGCTCATCCATTTCCTTCCTCATTTCTCGAAGGAGGTCCGAGTTCTGCTCGTCCGGAGTAGTTGGTCTGTGAGGGGTTCCTCTCCGTTGACTATCCCCTTCTTCCTCCAAGTTACCTTTGGACCGGTTCTCTTCCTGTTGAGCTTGTTGGACTTGCTGGAGTCGTAGCTTCATTTCCTGGTTCTGTTTGGTGAGTTCTTCAATGGTGGTCGCAAGGGCCTGGACTTGTTGGGCCAAGGCTGCTGAGTCTGGGTTGGATTCCATCTGAATGTAAAGGGTTGACGGAAACTACGTTCTCAAATATGAATCTGAAAATATCGTTCCCCACAGACAGCGCCAAACTGATGAGGTGCAAACTCGTCAGTCACAGTAGGCAGATGGAACTCCCTGTCAGCGCCCGATTATCTTCAAGAAATGGGTCACCGGTGTGGTGCCTGCCACAACGCCTCCGATGCCAAAGTTAGAACAATAAAGCAATTCACAAAACTAGAAGATAGTAGGTATCTTTTGAGAGTCTTAGTATATGTGTACCTTCTGCTGCCAATGTGAGGACTTTATATATGTGAGCTTGACTGCTAGCCGTTGGGGTGTTAATGCCTCTTTCTTGTAACGCCTTCAGCCCAATTATTGGGCTTTTATTAGGCTCCAACGGTCTGCTTTGCTGGTTTTGTAACTGTCCAGGTTATCTGCTGGCGCCATTGAATGATTTCCTTTTCCTCGTCGGTGATGACTCGTTTGTCGTCAAGGTTTACCTCGTCACTAGTATTGATCTCGTCAGGGTAATGTGATCTCGTCATTCCCATCAAATTCTATCCCAGCTCAAGGACATAGTGAATTCAACATTCAATCAAGATCAAGTCCAACTGGGTATTGGAGCGAAGGTTCAACTGTAAGTTAGTATTTCAAGATAGGCCAAGGGTAGTAGGTAAGATTCCTTATACTTGTAACTGTTTGATTGTTGATTAGTAGATTCTTGGGAGTGATGACCTTAAAATCACCCGGTGGGGTTTTTGCCTTGTAAGGTTTTCCCCATTTGTCAACAAATCACCGTGTCAAATTTATTTTCCACTGCATTTAGATTATTTGGTGATTTTTTGGTGCCTTCACGATTTGCATGCAATTGAACCTAATTAATCAACTTGGGTAATTGAATTAATTAGTCGGGATCAAGTTATCTTAACCCAACAAGTGGTATTAGAGCAAGCACACTCTGATTAGCTTTTAATCTTTACTGTGTGATCCATTGACCCCTACTATTATGGATCATGGAGAATCTTTAATCATTCCTCCTTTATTTAATGGGACTAACTATGCATATTGAAAAGTATGGATGAGAGCTTTTTTATAGTCCTTAGATGAGAAAGTCTGGCTAGCAGTTGAAGTAGGTTGGAAAAAGCCTGAAGAGCCACCCGTAACAAAGGACGACACCAAGATCAAGGCTGCCAACTTTAACAGTAGAGCACTAAATACTATTTTTAGCATAGTAACAAATGAAGAATTCAAGAAAATCTCTTCAACTGACAATGCCGAGGAAGCTTGGACAATTCTTCAGAACACATATGAGAGCACTAAAGCTGTTAAGAATTCTAAGCTTCAAAAGCTCACTACTAGCTTTGAGGAAATTTGGATGGATGAGGATGAATCGTTTGATGAATTCCACGCCAAGCTCAAGAAAATAGTGAATTCAACATTCAATCTTGGAGAATAGATTTCAAAGCCCAAAATTGTTAGGAAGATCTTTAGATCTCTTCTAGAGAGATTCCATACCGAGATCACTGCCATTGAAGAATCAAAGGATCTTGACTCTATTCCTTTGCCTGAATTGATTGGAAACTTGCAGATTTATGAACTAGGGTTCGCAAGGGTTGGAAAAGGCAAGAATATGGCCCTGAAGACCAAGAATGATGACAATGATGAGGATACCAAGCTAAAGTCTTATATCACAAGATAATTCAAGAAGTTTATCAAAAATGTGAATGTCAAAGCTGGTGATAAGGATCACAAATAGATTGGCTTCTCTCAAAATAAGTCCCAAGACAAGGGCAAGAGAGAATCCAAGGATGCTGGTCAAGGCAACGGTATTCCTGTTGGACCAAAGTGCTATGGGTATTATGGATTTGGACATATGAAACAGGAGTGTCCTACATACCTAAAATCCATTGGTAAGAGCAAAGCCCTAGTTGCCACCTTAAGTGATTCAAAACCAGAAGCAGATTCAGGTGAGAGTAACCAAGAAGGGATTGTAAGTGCTTTTACAGCTACCATTGAGCCTACTGAGGGAGAAGTAGAGGTGGTTGATGAAAAAGAAGAGCTGATAGAATCGAAGTTTGAAAAGATGGATGATCAAGATGACATTCACACTGCTTACACCTAACTCTATAAAGTCTCTGAGAAGCATGAGAAGCTCTACGGGTTGGCCACAAGAAAGCTCAGTAAAGTGGAGTTGAAACGTAAGGAATTCTCCACCAAGTTTGATGAAGCAAATCAGACCATTGGAACATTGAGATTTAAGAATAATTTTCTTATTGAAAAGACCAAGAAGTTGGATGCTGAACTATTTCAAGTTAGAGCACAACTGGAAAAGACTTTAAGCGCCAAAGTGGATGAAATGTTGAATGTTCAGAAGTCAACATCCAACAAAATAGGTCTTGGGTATGATCACTCTCTCTCCTCGTGTAGTACTTCTTCTAACGCTTTGAACAGAGTTATTTTTGTTCCTCCTACTAATAATGATAACTTTGAAAATAATGAGGTAACTGATAGTAAAACTAAGAATGTAAGTGAGGATAGGAGTGATAAGGAAAAATCCATTTAGGAGTGCCCCCTAAGGTTGGTAAGAAAGAGACTAAGTAGAAAAATCATCGCTCCACCAACAAGAAGTCTCCACCAAAGAAGCCTCATTTCTATTACTATTGTAGAGCAGCTGGGCACACTTGTCCAAATTGCTATAAGTGGTTAGCCACTCAACAAAGCAATAGTGTGTCATCTCTGTGGAACCAAAATCAACTCCAACTCTCTTTAGCCCCTCTTGGTGAACTTCTTAAGGCAGTCATGCTTCTTTCAAAATGGTTTCAATTCTCCTCCTTACTCATTTGGACAAAAGTTCATGCAAAGAAAAGAAAAAGGAAAAAGAATCTCCATCCATGTTTCCTGTCTAGAAGGAAAAAGATTTTAAGTGACTTCTCTTCTTTCTAATCTCTTGCATGGTATGTGATTGGTTTGAGTCAGTCTAGTTTTGATGTTTCGGTTGTTGGTTTGTTTTTGCTTTGTTTTTATGTTTTTTTTTTTAATTAAAAAAAACAAGAAAAATACCAAAACAATGTGTGTTTGTGTATACTGGTACTTGTGTACCTTGATGGCCTTTGAAACGAAGTTTCCCAACTTTGTATCTCTTGTAGTGTAGATGAGCATCTTCATGCATAACTGAGCAATGTGAGCTTTGTGGCTTTTTTATGCGATTTGTATGATTTGGTTGATCTCTTATCTTTCATATCTTAAATCACTCTTTTTGAAGGGGAAGGACTAGAAAATACTGAGAGAAAGACATAAATAACCATCTCACCACTAAAACTCGTCAATCATAAAACATTTGTGTGCAATTCATAAAAGTCATACTCAGTAAGGTGTAGCACTTGCACAACAAAATAAGGATGTTCAAGTCTAGATAATTGAGTATTTTATTTTCTCTCTTATATGCCCATGCATGATATGCTTAAAAGAAAAATATACAAAGAACATGAAAAGCAAAAAGAATCAAAATGCTTTTAATATGGCTGCAAGCGTGTCTCTAGGAGATGTGGGAGTTATATGATGTAACTCAAAGGTGATAGTCTCCATCAAACAGTTATGATTGTATGTGGATGTAATTGATCTTCTTATATCATCTCATTTCTTATAATGAGACACTTATGCTTTCTTGCAAAAGTTTCATACATAACACGCATACTCTTTGCTACCTTCGAAACTATTGTATAGGTACAATGTGATTTGATCATCACAAGGAATACATGGGTTAGTATATGCTCTCTAAACTGTCCAAACTTGTTTTGAAATAAAATTTGGACAAACATGTTTAGTGTGTTTTGACCTAGGAATGCTTTACATCTAGTTTTGAGGATGTATATCTATGCTTTAACATGCTCTTTGAATGCTTGCTTTGTTGGTTATCTTGTTTGCATTCATCTTTTGTTGTTTCTCCTCCTCAAAAAATCTTCTTTAGGGCTCTTGACAGATACCTCTATACCTCCTCGATACCTACTAAACACCTCCTCGATACAAGCCCTTCTATCGAGGTTTCTAGGTTTTTCTTGATACCTCTCAACATATATCCCGATCTATCAAGCCAAATTCCTTGAGGTCTTTGTTTGCTTGATAGCTTCTTGATACCTTCCTCGATCTATCGAGACTTTTTACTGTCGACACCTCTTTGATACCTCTCGATTTATTAAGCTTTTGTTCTCGATAAAAGCTCGATACCTCCTCGATCTATCAAGCTATGTTTTCTATATATAGTTTGAGGTCCGACCTGGTTTTGTCTCTTCTCAAATATTTCAATCTCTCTCTCTCTCTCTTTCTCCTTTTGTGACCTAAACCCTCTCCCTCACCAAAATCACTATTCCCTCTTCATTTTCGGCCTTAACCAAGCTTCAATTTGTTCGTAAGTCTCTCTAATCTATCTTTTTCTTCATTTTTCATGCATTTCATGCATTTTGTGACCTAGGTTTTGGTTTTTGGGAAAATTTTGGGGTTTTGTGATTTTATCAAATTTTTTGTGTTGGGTTTGGTTGAATTGATATCACATGCTCATGCATTGCATCCTATGCTCATTATAACCATGTTTCATGTATTCTAGGATTGTGTACTTGATTAAACAATCTGAGTGCTGTTAGGTTGGATTGGGCCTATGATGCAATTTCTTTAGCACATAACATGCTCATGCATTATCATGCATTGCATGTAGTTTTTTTTTTTTTTTCCTTCCTGTGCCTTATGTTTCGGTTGTGTACTCTGTCTTTCTTCTCTCTATCTCGTTTAGTCTCCTTGTCATGGCACCTAAGAAATCCGTTCCTTCTAAAAACCTGATTCGTCATGGTTATTCTTCTTCTTCTTTTCCTCCTGACTCTCTTTGGTTCCTTGATAAGAAGGCACGAGATGACTTCTCTGAGAACTTTTCTGACTAGGCGATTCATTCAGAACAGCAGGTCATTCTGTCTAATTTTCTAGATACTTCTCTGCCCGATGCATTTAGCTCTCGGGGATGGGCTTCTCTATGTGAGAAACCCTCGAGGTGTCCCGATGTGTTCATACATGAGTTTTACTCCAACATGCACGCCATCGATACCTCTATACCTCAGTTTACTATAGTATTCTATGGTACACGTATCGCATTCACCTTGGAACTTATTTTCGAGGTACTATGTGTCCCTAGGGTGGATCATCCAGATTACCCTAGTCATGAGCATCTCTCTTCCATCTCTAGAGATAAGTTGGCCTCACTCTTCTATGAGAAGTTCATGTTATGGGGAGGTACCCTTAATTTCTCCACAACTGAGTTTGCTGAGGAGTCTTCTTCTTCAGATGGTAGAGATGATGATGCTGATGCTTTTGGCTTGGAGTATGATGATGAGATGATGACCTCTCAATGATTCACCCTTTGTCACTCGTGACAAAAAGGGTGAGTAGTTTTGTAGATGAGAGTCGTCTAGGTGTTAAAGGGAGAGCTAGCATAGGACATACTTGATAGGGGGAGAGTTGTTTTTGAGTGTTTTTGAAAGATGTAGTGAGGTTTTGTTGTCTTTTTTTCTCATTACATGTACCATTTTCTTGACATACATACATACATTGCATATATATATATATATATATATATATATATATATATATATATATAAGATGATGTATTTTTCTTCACCTTTGTCTCACATGTGTTGTTTCTTTTCTATCTTTATACACATGTTTCTTCTTGTATACAACTTGTCTATGTTTCACACTTGATGCCTTGATGAATCTTGTTTAAGTGTTTCAATTAAGACAGGTTGTATGTCTACCATGCCATGATCTCTCTTTTTGTAAAAATTTTCAAGAGTTTGTGTTAGGGTTAGAATTATGTACTTTTGTATATTATGAGATAGTTGTGATAGACTTCTCTCATAATTGCTTTTTGTGGTTTTGTCATGGATTGCCAAATGGGGAGATTGTTAAGGTCATATTTTGTGTAATTGGCTAATCCTTTGACAAAATGCACTTTACTTGTAATTGAGTTTACTACTTCAAGAAACATGTTGTTCAAATCAAGTATTAAAGACATGAAGATTGGTCCAAAAACAAGCGAAGAAAAGCTGTTCATTAAGTCTCGAAAGATAGCTTGACAGAAGCCTGCTATCGAGACTTAATGTGAACCTTGATAGATAGCTCAACAGCAGCTCGAATTATGATTTCAGAATTTCTAGATCTAAAATTCGGCCTAGTCTTGCATATTTGTTTTGGGTTTCTTTTCTCACAACCTTAGACATATATAAGGTTTCTTTTGAAGGTTGTCACACACGAATATAGAGTCCTAGAGATTTATTTTCTCTGTGAGAAATTACTGTGTTTGTAGGCCATAGGGTTTTGTGACTGAGTGCTTCTAGATCTTCATTGTTGATGAAGTGAAGAACTTTATAGCCAACAAAATCTGTTCAAGTTGCTGAAGTTAGTCACGTACTTGGGATCCGTGCAAAGGGTTATTCACAAATTGGAGGTTTGTGCATCAAAGGGAAAGAAGGCTACTACAAGATCAAGTCCAATTTGGTATTGGAGCAAAAGTTCAACTGTAAGTTAGTATTTTGGGATAGGCCAAGGGTAGTTAGTAAGATTCCTTATACTTGTAACTACTTGATTGTTGATTAGTGGATTCTTGGGAGTGGAGACCTTAAAATCACCTGGTGGGGTTTTTGCCTGGTGAGGTTTTCCCTATTTGTCAACAAATCACTTTGTCAAATTTATTTTCTGCTGCATTAAGTTTATTTAGTGATTTGTTGGTGTCTTCACGATTTGCATGCAATTGAACCAAATTAATCAACTTGGGTAATTGAATTAATTAACTGGGGTCAAATTATCTTAACCTAACAAATGTGTCTCTTAAAGATCTAAAGCTAAGCTAAGAATAAGAAACTTTGCTATATGTTTATTAAACCGATAATTTGATTCTTGTAGTTGAGAATTTCTATATTTTAATATAAAAAATATAAAATTAATGATGATGTTCAATTGTAAAGTTATCTTAGGGATGATGAAAAAAAAAAAAAACAAAACAAAACAAAACCCAAATCACAATTTAGGTTTTTCACAATAAATTTTACAATTTTTAAATAATTGACTGTGAGTGGTAGACAAAATTGATACTTATAGACCTACCACTTTTCTATACCACTCACAACGACAATTTTAGCAATTGAAAAATATTTGTGTCCTTAGCATTGTTGTTTAACTTTCAGATTTTTAGGAGACTAATTTTCAATTTTAGGAGGTCAAAAATGAAAATTTTAAACCAAATCTATTATAAAACATATATTAGTAAAAGAAAAATCACAAGAACCTGGCCTGTTTGTAGTTTTGTAGCTGGTTTCATATAAATATGAAACAAAGACTAATTTTCTCCCAAACAAAGTAAACTCCTCCAACCACTTTATGATGATTAAAGAGTATTAGTTAAACAAATCATGCAACTTATTGAAAAGTTTATTTGGCAAAAAATACACATAAATGATTTTTTTCAATCATTACACAGTGTGTTGAAGGAAAGCTTTTTTATTTTCTTCTAAAAAATTGTATTTGATTATAATTCATAATCAATAATCATAACTCACATATTTTATTAAGAGAGGCGCTACATCCACAACATTTTTACAATATTTTCACAACAAATCATAGGTGGTTAATTGTCATTGGTTCAGATTTGAACTTAATACTAAGGTTACTTTTTTGTCCCAATAATAACAACCAGTATCAATCTAGCACTTAAGATTTGTTGTAAACATGTTGTGGAAATGTTGTGGACATATCATTTCTCTTTTATTTAATATCTTTAAAAAAAATGCAAGCTCATATATTTTCATTTATTTATAGAGTGTCAACCTATGATGTCTGTTTCTGATGGTTGTGCTCTTTATCATTATACCAAGAGAACAGTTTTTGGTGTAGGCAGGATTGTAGACGGGAATTGAACCCCAAATCTCTTATTCAACCATCAAAGACTTTACTAGTTGAGCTAACTAGAACCCACAACAAGCACATATTCTAAATTTTTTTAAAATTTTGATAATCACTACAACAAAATGTATTTTTAACAATGAATTTTAGTGAGGAAAAATTCTTTGTCATTGAAAACTTATTTAGTGATGAAATTTATAATTTGTTGCCAAAAAAAAAAAAAAAAAAAAACCTATAGCGACTAAATTTGAATGTCGTTACTAAAAATGTAAAAATAATAACCTTTAGCGACGAAATTGAAATTTCGTTGCTATTTGTTGATCTGAAACAAGGGCGCCAAAAGGAAAAAGTAGGGTGCGAATTTAATTAGTCTACAACGATGAAATTTTTTGTCGCTGAAACTTTAAATTTTTGGTGACGAAATAATTTTGTCGCTGTAGGTTTTGCTGGGAGATTATCAGCAACAAAACAAATTTCGTTGCTAAAAGACCCCAACCGTGATGAAACAAAGTCGTTGTTAAAAAAACCAGTCCACTTATCCTTAAGGCATTTTAGCTACGAAACTCTAATTCGTTGCTAAAAGTGGTCTATAGCAACGAAAATAATATCATCACTAAAAGTGTTAATATAAAAGAGCAAAACAAACCCTCATTTAGTCATTCCTCATAAACCACACCTTTTGGCTGAATAACATGTTCAAGTTTACTACCTTTTTTGCTGAATTTTTTTAGCTGAAAATGTTTAGCTTGCTATCACCTATAATATAAGAAAAATGTTATGTACACAATATACATAGATTGTTATTGGTTGTTATGAGTGGGAAAAAAAATAATTTAAGTTGTAAATTCAAATTAGACTAGTAATAACTTACTACGTATGATTTGTTGTGAAAATATTGTAGACGTAACACTTATTTAATATAATGGATTAAATTAAAAAAATTTAATACCACTTTTATATAAAATATATATAAATATTTGTCAAAAAATTTTATTTTTTTTTAATTTTAAATTTTTTTATAAAATAAATAATTTTTTTAATACAAGATAAAATTTGACTATTTGAGAAAAAACTATTGCAGAGATTTTTTTTTTTTTTTTTTTTTTGACTGATTATTACAGACGGAGAATTGAATGTTCACGTGACAACAAGACAAAAAAAAGAGACACTGATCTAACATCCTTTTGAGGGTTTTTTTTTTTCCCCTTCAAAATAACACTGATTTTCAAACAATTTTGTTAGTTAGCATGTTTTCAAAACTATTTAGAAAAATAACATCTCGAGTGCAATAAACTCGATTTTGGAACGCTAAATCGAGTCTGTTAGACTTGTTTTCTTTTAAACTGAAATCAAGCCTTACAGACTTGATTTCAGTTCTCACTCAGTAAAGACAACTTCTTCTCCAATAATCAAACACAAACAACCAGAGAGAAACAACACAATCAACAAACCCAAGCAAACCCAGAGACCTACAATGAAATCAACAAACCCAAGCACTTGATCAATGCCGAATGGCGTGGTGGTTCATCTACGTTGGCGTGGTGCTTCCTTGTCCTCTTCGCTGGAGCTCGTAATGTGGGTTAAGGTTTCAATGACGAAGAAGAAGCTCAGACCTCGCAGTGGTATTGCAAACCTAGAGATCCACAACGAAATCGAAAAACTCAAGCACCTGATCAATGCCGAACTGCGGGGTGATTCATCTACGCTGGCTTGGTGCTTCCTTGTTCTCTTTGCTAGAGCTCGCAGTGTGGGTTTGGGTGGGTTGAGGTTTTAGTGATGATGTGGGTTGAGGTTTCGGTGAGGAATTCTTGCTTTCTAAATATCGAGCCTAAAAGGCTCGATTTCACTTTAAGGAACTCAAGCTTTACAGGTTCGAGTTCCAGCTTGATAGAACGCAGAAAATGAGTCTTTTATACTCAAGTTGCTACAATGAAATCAAGTCTAACATGCTCGAGATGTTATTTTTCTAAATAGTTTGGAAACGATACTAACTAACAAATATGTTTGAAAAATGGTGTTATATGGCAATTTTGGCCTCCTTTTGAGTTTTGACAAAAATAGATGAAAAGCGCATCTTTGAATAATGGAATACAAAAGAAAAATTCACATAATTGGTGGGTAGGACTTCTTTTTTTTTTTTTTTTTTTTTTGCTGAATAATTGGTGGGCAGGACAATGAACTTCTAAAAGACCAATCTGGAACGAAATATTTTGGTACCGACTTATTTTGGTATATCATTTTGATTTGGTATATCATTTTGAAGGTTATTGGTATTTAATTTAATTTAATTTATATACATATATTTCTTTACATATTATTGGTCAAAACTCATATAATTTATTAAAAATTTTAAAATTATAAGTCTATATTATTGGTTAAAACTCATGACAAAACTTAGGTACAGTATATTAAGTGTTGTTCCTTAAATTCTCTTCTTAAAATTCAGCTATATGGCTTTTTTCTCATTAGATCGAAATTTATTTTTAATTAAATAATTACGAAACTGAATTTTAAGAGAAAAAAATTAAAAAACAACACTTAAATAATGTAACTAAGTTTTATCATTTAAAAAAAATTCTAACACTTTCACATTTAATTTATTACATTGAATAGTTGATATTTATATTTAAAATATAATATATACATTGACCTTCCTTCGTAGAGCGAACGAGATGTTCATTTACAATGACAAACTATTTCAACTTTTTTTTTAATTGGCAAATGTTAACAAGCACCGTATAGATGCTTGTTAAGTTTGTACAAAAATAGGTTTTATTTAATAAAAAAATTAAATAAAAAAACATAAAACTAGTCATTTTAATATTTTTCTCTCTACAAACTTGACCCCACACTAAAAAATATGACATAAAACTACAAAAAAAGACAAAAAATTGTACTAAAAAAATTAAAAGTTGCTGTTAACGGGCAACTTACGGTGCCGTTAACACAACTCTTTTTAATTTACTTGATATGTATGGTTGGTGGGAAAAAGTTGTTGGATTCATACTCCAAGTTTGTAGCTTCATGTTTGTACAATTTCCTGTAGATCTCAATGAATTTTTCTACCGTTCACATTATAAAAAATAGTTACACTTCACAAGAGGGGTCAATACTGACATGGTAAATAGATTAAGCGGCCTAAGAAGCAAAACATGAAAAGAACCAGAAGAGGGGACAAAACATGGAAAGGGCCGAAATATGATAGTGACAAAGGAAACGTGCGGAAGACAGACAGACAACTAATAGCATAAGGTATTATTAGATGATTAATGATAAAGTCACAAACTATTTTACTATATTTTTACAAAATGTTGATGTGACCAACATTTTATTGGTTTTTCTCTAAGCCTACCATTAATATCACCTTTTGGCAGCCTTCAGCCCCACTAACAAGGTTTCATACTCTACTTCATTATTAGAGCAGGAGAAATGTAGCTTATAAGCATATGTGTGTTCCTCCCTTGGTGATTTTAATACCACTCCTATCCCCCCCTCCCCCCTGAAATGTAGACAAGCCATCAAAATACATTGTCCATTCCTGCTCCTCTATCACCAAGACTTCTTATGGGGGGAGGTGAAAAATCACTTGTCCGAGGGAAGTTGGCCAACAGATCAGCTACTATCTGGCCTTTAATGGCGGTTGGTCTTATGCATTCGATATCAAGACACAACGTCAAGATGGCCCACTACGCCATTCTCCCTGACAATTGAGGATGGGTTAAAAGATACTTCATTGGATTGCTCTTGGTTACCAACTATACACGATGCCCTAAAAAGTAATGATTGAACTTTAACACAGCAAAAGCTAAAGACAAACATACCTTCTCCACAGTTGAATATCTTAACTCTAGTCCCTTCATAAGCCTGCTAATATAATACACCGGTTTTTCTACCCCTTCCTAATCCTAAGCTAACAATGCTCCCAAGGACTGCTCTGTGTTGGCTATATACAACAAAAGGGGTTTGCCAAGTAAAAGGGCCACCATTGTGTGAGGGTCCGTCAATATCATCTCGATTTTTTTGAAAGCTTTTTGGCATTGATCACACCATACAAAATTCACTCCCTTCTTAGTCTACTCCATAAGAGGCTTCAAGATCTCAGCTAGACCTGGAATGAACCTTTTTAGATAAGAAACTTTTCCCACAAAGCTTCTTAACTCCTTCAAAGTTGTAGGGGGACTAAAGGTAGTTATTGCTTTGGTCTTTGTGGGGTCCAAATCAATCTCTCTGTGATGAACAAGAAACCCCAAGAACTTCCTTGAAGATACCCTAAAGGAGCATTTGGAAGGGTTCATCCTCAAGTTGGTCTCCCTGCATCTTTTAAAGACCTAGCTTAAATGCAGTAAATGCTCAAAGGGATTCTTTGCCTTCACTACAAGATCATCAACATAATCTTCTACCTACTTATGAAGCATATCACCAAAGATCAAAGTCATAGTCCTTTGGTAGATAGCGCTTGCATTCTTTAACCCAAAAGACATTACCTTATAGAGGTATTTCCCAAAAGATGTCCTCAAGGCAGTTTTTGGGGCATGTGCTAGCTCCATAAAGATTTGATTATACCCACTATAGTACATCCATAAAGGAAAAGCATTCATGACTAGTTGCTACATCCACCAAAATATCAACATTGGGAAGTGGGAATTCATCCTTAGGACAAGCTTTATTGAGATCCCGAATATCCACATAGATTCTTGTATAACCACCTTTCTTCTTTACAGGAACTATATTGGCTAACCAACTTGGAAATTCAACGTCTTCAATGAAACCTGCCTTTAAAAGCTTATTCACTTTAGTCTTTATCTTTTCATCTACATCCAAACGGTATTTTCTTGGTGGCTGCTTCATAGGCTTAGCATTGCGATCCACCTTTAACTTGTGCGTTACTAGGCTCAGACTTAGACCTGGCATTTCTCAGTAACTCTAGGCAAAAACATCCTTGTATTCCCTCAACAAGTCTATCAACTTCTTTCTTTCTCCTTCAGAAAAACTCTTGCTAATTTTCAACAGTCTTTCACCTTTTTCTCCATTATTCAAATCAATCTCAACAAGTTCTTCTTGCACATTCTTGACAACATCATTCATGTACTCAAGAGCTTTTTTCACAAGCTCCTCAGCTACATGAACCTCTTTTGGCTGTTGCATCAGATTGAGGGAATCAAGCTCTCCATCCTCCTCATCCCATTTCTTTAACTGTCATAACTCATATACCACATTGCCATTAGGCCTGGTGGTTCTTCTTATCTTAAAGGGCCTTTCTAGCTCTACAACTTCGCCATCATCTTCTTCCTCTATTTGCAAAGCAATGGGGTTAAAAGGAAAAATTCTATTCTCACCCTCGGGCTCATACTCTTGATATAAGGCTGCCTCAGCACAATGGAGCTCTGCTCTATCAAAAGGCATCCTGGTGGCTTCAATAGCCACTTGCCTATTCCTCCAAATGGTCTTCACACATTGATGATATGTGGAAGTCACAACTTTATATACCTTCAGCCATGGATGGCCTAAAATATAAGATGTACTTCCCTCCATTACATGCATGAAAGTGGGTGCCTGAATTGGCCCAAACCTAAGATCCAAAGACACATGCCATAGGGTACTTTATTGTAAGGACCCTATCCCTGCTACCTATAGTGGCTCTAGGATGATTCTTTCTCTCGGAATACCCAAGGCATCAAATGTTAGGAGAGGCAGGATGTTGGTGGATGCGCCAGTGTCTACTAAGGCTCTTTTAATACGAGATGCTCCAAGAAAGGTAGTAAGATATAAAGGTCTGTTGCCATCAACAACTTGGTTGGCTAGATTTTTACTGGAAAAGGTGACTAAATCCTTTGCTTCTTGGTATGCCACTTGCATTAAACTTCCCTTAACAGCTACCACTTCATGATTCCTTTCCATCACTTTGGTCAAAGCTTGAGCTGCCTTTCTCCTAGCTAATGGCCTAAGATCTGTTCTTTCAAGAAAGGAATGTATCTTATCTTCTTGTTGAATTCTTGTTACCATTTCTTCATCTAACAAAGGTGGAGGCGCTAAGCTACTGCTAGCCATGTTCTCTGCTTCTTCTTCTATGTGATCCTCACAACCCATGAAGAAAGTCATTGCCACCTCTGGTCTACGCATCCTTGAGTCAGCCCTCTTACCAACCTTGATAACCAAATCTCCTTTGGCTACCCTATCATGGAAAATGTTCCTCAAAGTAAAGTGGACCTCGCTTTTCTTCCTCTACATTTGCATTTAGACAACACCACCACACTATCTTTCAACCAAACTTCTAGGATGCTATATAACTCCTCAATGGACACAGTAAAAGGAGGGGGAATACCACCTCTCTGCCTCCTTTTATTCTTGACTACTTTCTTAGGCACCTCTGCTACAACAACTTCTACCTTCTTACCTTCTCTCCTCCAAGGTTGTCTAGGCGTACTCACAACCCGTAAAGTCAAACCCTTTGAGGGCTTCCTCACAGACATACTTGTTCTTCTCGAAGCCTCTATAAGCCTTGTAAAGTTAGAAATCTACAAGTTTTTGAGATAAGGCCAATATTCATACAGCATACCCGCAATACAAACATCCACTAGCCTTTCCTCCTCCACGGGGTCATAGCATAACAAAGAAAGGTCTTTGGACTTGCGAATATACTCCAGTAACCCTTCAGACACCCTTTGGTTTTCGTGTTGCAGATCTGACAGTGTGAGCTTTTCTTCCAAAGCAAAGAACTTTTTCATGAATTGTGTTGCCAAATCGTTCCAATTCAAGACTGACCCTGGTGCAAGACTAGTGTACCAAGTAAAAGCATGGCCTTCTAATGACATAGAGAAATCCTTGAGCCTCAATTCATGGTCATGGGAGTGAGTTGTTAGTGCATCTACATACCGCCTAATGTGCTCTCTAGTGTTTCCTGTCATGCCATCATACTTGGGAAAAATAAGAGGAGTGTAATTAACAAGATAAGGTTTTCCAGCTACCTCTTCAGGATAAGGAGGTTTGGTATCAACATAACAGTACTCTCTAGCTTCTTAGCTTCAAACAAAATAGCAGATATATCATCCTTGGTCAGGTAAGGAGATCCTTAAGGACCTTGACCATCTTGGGGGCCTTGAGGTATGGCTGTATCTTGGTGTAGAGACTGGATCTCTGCCCATATAGCAGCCTGAAAACACTGAAGGTCTTTAATGGCAGCCATGATATTCCTGTTCCTGGGATGACCAGCCTCACCAGAGGACTCTGTGCCTTCAGAGTGCATGGATACGTGATCAGCACTTGGTTTTGATCGATGGTTTTCACCCACACCAGTTAGTATCCCCGTAACTTTCTTCCTTGGAGGCATGGAGAAAGTAATAAAAAAACAGAGGTATACAACCCAACAAAGACACACTTAAAAGGGAAATAACTAGAGATTCCTTAGAGGAGTCACCAAAAATGTACATCAAGTTAGATTTGAGCTTATATAGAAGAATAAAATAAGTTGTCTAACAGTACATCTACATGAAAAAGCTTTTGAGTGACAAAAATGTTAGCTTTGACATGACACATGTTAGAGAAGAAGAAAGTGATAGCAAGAACGTAAAAGAACACAAGATGTACGTGGAAAACCCTAGAAAGGGATGAAAAACCACAGTTTGAGCAAGAATGGAATGTTCTTGCTTTGTTTAGATTTGTATTATGTGAGGAAAAAGAGGTCACTTTTGTAAAATAAAGATGCTCTTCCTTAAAGAGAGGCCTTGTTTTCTACCTTCCTATCTTGTCAACTCTCTACTCTCTTCTCCAAATATGTACTTGGGTTCTTACCCTAAAATACAGCTACATGTTCCTTTTATAGTCTAAGGAATATGGTTGAGTACAAAGACAGGTGTCAAATCATCATTTTTCTCTATTTTGGACATTTCCACAACTGTGATATTATTTGCTAACTAGAGGATAGAGATTGCGCCAACGCGGCATTGGGACCCATGAGTAGGTGACTTTGCCATTGCTTGGGAAACAAATCTTGGACATTGAGAGGGATATCAGGAGTACTGTGAATGATACACATGTCTCTGAAGTGGTCCAACATACATTCAACCAATAAGGGGTGTCCTCATAGTTGCTGACCTTAGAAAGTCACTATGTGAGTGCTTGAGTACCATGTCAGGTGCATATTTTACTTCCTCCCCAATTTAATCACGCCTTTGGCATGGACCAAGAATAGGATCTTTTAGCCAACGCTTCCACTTCCTTTACTCACAGCCATTCCACTTGTAGGGCCTAGATCCAACCAAATATGCATTCTCCCATGCCTTAGTAGTGTAATGTACAATGTCTATTTTGATTAATGTAAATCTCTATGTACTTTAAAAACCAAATGATTTATATTTCTGTTTTGTGATATAAATAAAATCTAGAATTGACGTTAATCACTACTTTTATTCTACGGCAAGCACGTGCTACCCTATCTAGTTTTTCTCAAAAACAAAAGAAGAAAAGCTACATTTTAAACTTTATAGATTTGGATATGCTTTTATAAAAAAATTTCGTTTAAATCTTGAAGTTTTTGAAAACGTACTATTTAAACCTTTTATCATTTTTTTTTTCTTTCTATTAACACAGTTAAACATTACGTGACTAACTAGCTTAAAGGAAATTTATTTCAAATTTTGAGTTATAAGCGAAACTTTCTCAAAACTCTATGATTTAAATTAAACTAGTTGAAACTATAAATTTTTTTTTTTTTAAAAAAAAAACATTCTTAAAATTTTTGAGATTAAATGAAATATTATAAAAAAAATTAAAGTTTAAAAAAACATTTCCAAAAAAAAAAATGATTTGAAAATTTTGAGGTTTGAAACGTATTAATTATTATTAAAAAAAACAAAACACGGAGAGAAGAAGAAGAAAGAGCCATAGAAATCGTATAATAATCATATAATATAAGAACATGTTAGAATTAAAGTTTAAAAAAACATTTCCAAAAAAAAATATGATTTGAAAATTTTGAGGTTTAAAATGTATTAATTATTAAAAATAAAAAATAAAACACGGAAAGAAGAAGAAGAAGGAGCCATAGAAATCATATAATAATCATATAATATAAGAACATGTTAGAATTGTGAGTTTAGATGATTGTTTAATGATGAATTTTAATTAGCTCAACTAGTAAAGTCACTTGCCATCCAATAAGAGATTTAAGGTTCGATCCTTACCTACACCAAAATTAATTAGTATCTTGATCTGATTATAAAGAGTAATCATAAGAAGCAGACGTTGTAGGTTGAAACTCTCTAAAAAAAAGTTGATTGTTTAATGATCTTGGGAAGATAGTTTATGTTTTGACCAAATGGATTAATTGTATAACACATAATAAAATTAGTTTGCTTTTGTCATGTGATTCATTAATCAATAATCTATATTCATCTATATATTATATAATAATAAAAGTATAGCATTTAATGTTGAAAGTTCAATTAGTGTATAAAACACCTTGAACGTTTAGACCCCCAATTTACAAATTACCAATTCAAGCTTAATATCAAACAATTAATGTGCGGAATATAAACATAAGCTTAATACAAAATTGATAAACAATCTAAACCAAATAAAATCACATTCACAGCAGATATTAAATGGAGAAGATTAAGGGAAGAAAGATGCAAACACAAGGATAACACTCGATGTATTATCGAAGAGGAAACCGAAACCCTCGGCGTAAAACTTCTTCGCCGCCCTCCAAGCAGTAAACAATCCACTAAAGAATGTGGTTGGGATACATGAATAGTAAAAGACCCTCCAAGCCTAATCTACCCAATGTACCTAAGCCCTCCAAGCTCCTACTCCAACGAGGTTACGCCAAACCTATTTCTTCTTTAGCTTGCCGGATTCCGCTACTTGACCTTAGCATCTACCAATATGAAATTGGTCCCTTCTTAACTGCTTCCCAAACACCAAATGGCCTATTCACAGATATGGGTATGGTGAGAAAAAGTTTTGGTAATGTACCTCTCAAGGATTTGACAATGGAGAGGAAGAGAGTAGAGGAATTTGAAGAGTCTCTATATGAAGATTATGGATGAATCAATCTTGTTTTTCTCTAAGGTTTCTCTCTCAAAATTCTCTTTGGAAGCTCTCACAATATCGTGGGTATAAGGGTATATATATAGTAGGGTGAGAAGGAATGTAAAAAGTCATTTTTTCCCAAACAAGGTGTTCTGGCGACTTGACCTCACGATTGGGTTGAGTTGCGAGTTCAAGCCGCGAGCTAACAGCTTGGCCAGCCTGGGACTTTTGTCCTGTAATGCAATAGCTGACGCGACTCTTCAGCTTTTGGCATGCTTGGCATGTGTGCAACTTTCTAGCGGCTTGCAAGCCACGAGCCACGCGCGAGATCCAGTTGTGAGTCCCTGCTTCTTTACACAATCTTAAACATTTCTTCACACTCTCTCACATACTACCCTTACATGATTCCCATAAATACATGGTTACTAATTGCTAAAATACAAGTAAATTTGGCACGGAATAAAGCCAACAAAATGGTTGATAAAATTCAACCTTACAAATGTTGCTATACTTTTGTTGCTCCACATTATCTTCAACATCTCTAGTTCTTTCTTCTTCTTCTCCCCCCCCCCCCCCTTTTGTTATTTTTTTCAAGAATGCAAAATATATAAAATGCTAAAATTGTTATACACCATGACTTAACACATTCTCTTAAGCAGTTCTAACCATGGTTGTCAAAATCGCAATTTGGATCATAGAATCGCACGATTTTACAATCCTACCTCATCAAAAAGTTTAGAATCGTAGCAGGATCATAAAAATGGTAGGATCGTATAAGATCATAAGATCGTATGGGATCCTGCGATCCTACCAAAACACGTTTTTGGTTTGGTTTTTTTTTTTTTTTTTTTTTTTTTTGGAATTGGTTTGGGGTAAGATAATCCAACTAAACCCACAAGCCCAACGGGTTATCAGAAGCCCAATAACGAATTGAAGTCCCAAATTTACCCATATATTAACATAGAATCTCAAAAAAAACCTACAGTACTTTAGTTTAAGTTTAAAAAAAAAAAAAAAAACAAAAAAAAACAAAACCTAAAATATTTAGAACCATTCAGCCCCATAGTCGTGCCTTCTCAGTCCTCTAAAAAACCCAGCACCTCTCAGCCCTCTCAATGACATTACCGTGAGTCATTGCGCCTTTTAAGCTTTCTGCTATTGGGTAATTTGTTTTGATAGTTAATAGTTATCATTTACTAGCAAATTGCCAATGCAATAAATGGTTAATTTTGTAATATTTTATAAAAGACGGTTTTGAATAGTGTTGTACATATATATATATATATATATATATATATATATATATATATATATATATATATATATATATATATTTTAAAAAAGGTAAACTAAATTAGAGTAAAGAAACATATACATTTTGAGATATTAAAAATTAATTTAGTAGTTTCACTACATATTTATAGCCTTTACAAGGTAAGATTATTATTCTTTTTTTAAATCATGAAACTAAAAATAAAGGCAAAAGAGTAATGGGACTATAAAAATCAACTAATTTGTGTTGCATTCACATATTTAATACTATGAAATAAAAGTATGTTCAACTCTCTCACTTTCTTCCACTCATCGATAGTGCGACATTAAAACATGGTGTGGGCAAGTGTGTATGCATGTGTCATATAGATGATTTAAAACCATAGCATAATATGGCTTTACATTGCGTACCAAGTATTCTCTCTACTTATATACTCAAAAGAAAAACTATCCAACCAAATGACTCAAACCTAAATCATATTTAATCCCCTAATTTAAAAAGAAAAAAAAAATACCCATAGGGGTTTCGGCGTCTTAATGGTGGTGGGAGGCCAATATGACGGAGGCGGTGGCCCCTTAGATTTCTCTTTTTCTCTCTTTCAAATGTTTTGTCAATCTCAGGTATTTTATTTTGGTAATATGTAGTGAAACCATGCATTTTATTTAACAATTCACAATATTTTTTGTATCTCTCTATCTCTTTCCAAGGCCTTATCTGGTTAGTTATTACTATTAGTCCTTAATTATTATTTTTTTTTTTTTTTTTTTTAATATTAATGTTAGGTTCTAAAGACTTAGGAACTAATGTATTTAGAACTCTAATGTGTATTGTTGGCAAATCATAATCAAAACAAGTTGTTTAGTCTTGTTTAGACTTGCTCAAAGTTGTGTCTTTTATGTAAAGTTGGATTCAAGCTGATGCAGAATTAATAGTGCATTTCGGCCTGGTTCGATCGATCGAAGTTTAGGCTCGATCAATCGAAAATCGGGCAGAATGCATTTTTTTGCAGAATTACAACTCAGCCATAGTTTATTAAAACGTTTAGGGTTTTATGTTTTTGCCCTAGGTATATAAGGCAAACCCTAGTCACGTTTTAGATGTTGCTCATATTACTATTTGTGTAAATCTCTTGTGAGATCTGTGAGTAGCTTTCCTTTACACAAGCTTAGGGTTATCAAGAGGAGATTCATTCAAGAACTTGATGATCGTTCAGTTGCTGCCATAGAAGCTTAAAGAAACACAAGCAGGTGTGCTTGTACTTGCTGGAGAATCCAAGAAAGGAGTCCATGGTCTCGGAGTTTGCACGTGGTTGTGTCAGTAAATTTCTATTGGTGGGTAGTAATAGAATGTTAGCGGTCTAAGTCCTATTGTAAAACTTCAATTCTTTCATAGTGGATTCGGGTTTACCTTGAGGATAGCTAGGTTAAATCCTCCCCAGGTTTTTATTGGTTTGGTTTCTTAGGTCATCATATCATTGTGTTATTTATCTTTCCGCTGCTTTGCATGATATGAGTGTTTGATTGTGATAACTTAGATTTGGAATTTGGACTAAGTAATAACTTGGCTTAAGGTTAATCCAATTGTGTTTTAAGGGGCCTAAAAACATACAATTAAAATGGTGCAACGCATGGGCCAATAACCAGTATATATATATGTATAATTAAAGTCAAAATTGAAAGAAAATCTAATTACATTCTAAATTAAATTCTAATTATTGTTTAATTTTACACCACATGTCCAATTTAAGTTTTTTTTTTTTTTTTCCTTAAAAAAAAATTGATTCCAAATACCATGGACTAACCATTCCAAATACATTGCAATATACTAACTTTTTTTTTTTTTTTTTTTGATGAGATAGTGTTTTTGATGAGATATTGGCACCTAAAAAAGGGCCATATATGAGACTATGATTTCATGAACAACATGTAATTTTAAATAGAGTGATGGTAGGTTGCTATACATTTATATATTGGAGTCTAATTTTGCGCCATGTGTCTCATTTAATTTTTAAATTTGTGTGTTAAATGAATTATTAGGTGCAAAAATCAAAGAGTCTAAATTCAATTAGATTTTAAATTGAATTTTAATTGGAGTTCAATTTTGTGCCATGTGTCCCATCTAATTTTTTAATTTTTGTTGCAAGTGAATTATTTGGTACAAAATTCGAAGAGTCTAGATCCAATTAGATTCTAAATCATATATATATATATATATATATAATTGTGATTGTTTTTAAATGTACATGTGTATATGCACGGGATTACACATTTCTTTTATTAAATGAATGTATCAATTTTTAAACATGAAATAGAAAAATAATTAGGAAATTGATTTATTACCTTGTTGACATGACACTAATTATATTCATTACCATGTTAGTCTACAAGATTTTTTATAATATAATTGGTAATAACTTGAACTTCTAAAAAAATGATAATGCAAAAAATTGACATTTGGCTTTTTTTTTTTTTTTAATTTTTAATTTTCATTTTAAAATTAGGTAAATAGTATGTTTTTTAGATGATGTTCATGATCACTTTAATGAAAAAGTCAAGACTTAAACCCCATTTGGTTGTTGAGAAAGCAGAGGAAAAAAAAGAATATAAATTTTCAATTTCTGCTAATAAAATGACATCTCATTTACTTATGGAGATGCATTTAATATATTTTCAAATATTTTATTTTTATTTTCTAATTAAGGACACGTGATAATTCAAAGGATAGCGTAGATGGCATAAAAATTTTATTTTGATATTAATGTTAGATAAATCAATTCTTTTCATGTACCGCTTAATAATAAGGATTATTTTGACATAATACCAAAAATTTATAAACAAAATTGACACGTTTAAGATGTTAAAAACTATTTTGATACATAGTACAAGTGTTAAAGACTAAAACAGTTATCAAACATGTTTTTTACATATTTTTATTAAAGATTAAATTCTGTAACGATGTGGTTTAAAACTTAATTTTTACTCCTTTCAATCACAATATGTCACATTATCTCATCACATATTAAAGAATAAACACAACCACACTCATTCCATTATAATACTCATCTGAAAATTCAACCAAATTTGGATTTTATTAAGATGTTATTAATTGTGGTATGATGTATTGAGTTTTAAGTAAAAAACTGATGTGACCACCATGTACCCTTGGTGCGGTGGTCACTCCACAAGTATAAATGCTTGTGGGGTGTGAGGGATAAGAGTCGGAGTTCAAGTCTCTAGGAGGGAGCTTTACACACATATACATTTAAATTAGAATAGAGTATAAATTCTATCTTGTAAAAAAAAAAAAAAAAAGAAGATAAAAAGCTAATGCGACATCTTTTATTAGATAGTGTAAAACATGAATTTTACACCCCCATTCTTACCAAATTTAGACTCTTTATTAATATCCTCAAAACACTTTTTTTTATTAGCTAAATTTGGAAACTAACATCCAATTTGGTTGTAAGGGAGATGAAAAGGAAAGAAGAGAGGAAAAAGTAAGGGAAGGGAAAGAGAAGAAGAGAGAGTTGTACATAGAAGGATTGCATTAATACAATTTGAAGAATTGTGCTAATAATTGGACCATTTGAAGGATTGTGCTAAGAAAATATCTAGAACACAAACTTTTCTCAAAATTATGGATTGTGAGAAAAGTATGAAATTTCATCAAAAAATAAAAAGTATGAAATATTAACGAATCGGTCAAATTGTGTATTCTCACTTTTAAATAGAAAACAGAAAAGTGAAAATGCTTGGGACTATCATAGTACATATTGACATAGAAAAACTTAATGAAAGAGGTAAAAAAAAATGCTAAATGCAAAATTAAAGCGTCATTTGGCAAAATCTCTTCTTTTTTATATATATATATATATTGATTTGTACTTTGATAGCTTGATTCCACATTGTTGTGTTGCATATATGATTTTGATGAAGCTTTTAAGGTTTTTATTTTTCCATTTTGTTAACTAAGAGGGAGTTTGGATTCGAATTATAAGTGGCTTTTTTTTTCTTTTTCTTTTTTCAGCCGCATTATTTGATCAAGTCAACCGTGAACAGTGCACAGATGTACTGTTTACAGATCCACAAATTCTACTTTTCAGTCACTTTTTCATTAAAAATGAGTCCCACAATACTATTTACACATTTAAAAATTATTTTGTTACAATACTTTCAATTTTCAGTTTTCAATTTCAGTAAAATAAATTCTATCAAAACATATCCTAAATTAAGTAAAATTTGGAAAACTATGAAAAACTATGCTCTAAATATCCTTGCTACTGTGTATGAGTCTTAATCTTCCTTAATAATGGAGGTACTGTTTCGTAGGGTAGCTAAATAACATATTTTTAGTTTTTAAATAAGGGTCATGTTAACAAGTATTCTCAAGACACTGATTAAGAATCCATTTAAAGAAAGTTTTGACATCATTTTTATGAGAAATGTAAAAAACTGTCAAAGTATTAATTATTATTTTTTTCTATAAAACTTTTTTTAACTGAATTCTTAATCAATATCCTAAAAATACTCATTAACATTTCTCTTTAAACAATATTACGCATATTTTTGCACACTTTTTCAACTCCATATATTTCAAATAACTACCAATAACATTACTAAGACTTTTCTGCTAAACAGACTTGACAGATCAGAGAATAGTGTTTTAGACTTTCATTAGTTGTACCTAGCTAGCTCGTTCCAGTCTCGCATTGACTGACTACTATCTACCTAATAATAACTCTACCGCTGATGCTGACTGCTCTCCTAGCTATCTGTTTCGGGTTTCGAGTTCTTTGTCTCGTGTCTGACATATGTTTTTAACTTTCTATGGTGCCATATGAGCCACGCAATGTTGAAGAAAATCTCCATTATCTTGTTCCTTTCTTGTACTACTCCCAGATGTCGTGTTATGCTTTTAAGCTTTAACAACATTCCAAGCTAGCTCCATAGTACCCTCTCCAGCTGTCTTCATGGCGAAATTATTTTGAACATAGTACGATAATATCAGTCTATTTTGTATCTGTATAGATTCAACTGAAAGTGTGTTTATGTTTTGCGTTTTCAGATTTTTTTTTT
Source organism: Quercus lobata (assembly GCF_001633185.2). NCBI lineage: Eukaryota > Viridiplantae > Streptophyta > Magnoliopsida > Fagales > Fagaceae > Quercus > Quercus lobata. Next base: position 1,483,158 of record NC_044906.1, on the reverse strand, counting down.
TTTAATGTGAACAGTAATATCATATAATTTTATTGTACAGAAGACAAAAAAAAAAATACTATTTATGCTCTGTTTATATATTATTCAACTCACTGTACACGGATCCATGATATTATTTATATATTTAAAAATTATTTTACTATAATATTTTCAGTTTCAACAAAAATAAGTTTAATCCAAACAAATTCTTTATCATCATTTCAACTTTCAACCTAAGAACACTTATTAACATTTTTCTTTAAACAATATTATACATATTTTTACATATTTTTCCACCTGCACATATTTTAAATAACTACAAATAACGCTACTAAGACTTTTCTACTGAACAGACTTGACAGATCAGAGAATAGTGTTTTAGACTTTCATTAGTTGTACCTAGCTAGCTCGTTCCAGTCTCGCATTGACTGACTACTGTCTAGCTAATAATAACTCTACCGCTGATGCCGACTGCTCTCCTAGCTCTTTGTTTCGGGTTTCGAGTTCTTTGTCTCGTGTCTGACATATGTTTTTAACTCTCTATGGTGCCATATGAGCCACGCAATGTTGAAGGAAATCTCCATTATCTTGTTCCTTTCTTGTACTACTCCCAGATGTCGTGTTATGCTTTTAAGCCTTAACAACATTCCAGGCTAGCTCCATAGTACCCTCTCCAGCTGTCTTCATGGCGAAATTATTTTGAACAAGTACGATAATATAAGTCTATTTTGTATCTGTATAAATTCAACTGAAAGTGTGTTTATGTTTTGCGTATTCAGATTTTTTTTTTTTTTCGTGTGAAAAGTAATATCACATAATTTTATTAAATAGGAGACAAAAAAAAAAATACTGTTTATATATTGTTTATATACTATTCACACATTATTTATAAATCTTAAAATACTATTCACATATTTAAAAATTATTTTATTACGATATTTTCAATTTTAACTAAAATAAGTTCAATTCAAACAAACTCTTTATTATTGTTCCAACTTTCAAGTTTCAAGTCCTTGTCCGTGTGCCTTCAAAAAAAAAAAAAAAAAGTTCCTTGTCCGCGTTCAAGTTTAAATCAAAAGCATAACGTATTAATTTAATTATATATGTACATAAAAAAATCTGTAATATGATTTATAGAAAGCTATTTTGTTGACCTGGGCTATAAGCTGGTTGTTGCTGTGACCAGGCAAGTCATGTATTTTGAAGCTGGCTACTGGGCTTACAGGCTGACTAGGCTTTAAAAACTTGGGCCTTGGACTGTTAAACTTGGGCCTTGGGCCTTGGACTTTTATCACTAGCATTGATATTGCCTTTAACCCTTTTAGTTTGTAATCGAAAAAACAGGCCCTGAACTATTGCACTACGGGACTACCACTTAAGAAAAAATATTTTCTTATAAAAAAACATTAATAATTATTCAATTCTCTCCATAACTTCTTAATCAGTAGCCTCTTTTCCTCTCCAATTTTTCTGTAACATTCGACTTTTCAAATTCATTCTCTTTGTTTTATTTTATCTGCAATTCATTCACTTAATACATTCTTCAATTCTCTCATTCATGAGTCATGACTCATGACCTCTTAAATAGTTTTCCATTACATTTTGTCCAACATTTCCCCTCCGTTATTTTCTTATTACGTTTTCAAAGCAGACCTCAAATAGTCCATTACCCTGAAAGCATATTCTATGCTCTGCCGCATTGTGTTCATATCTGAGAGCATTTGCATCAATCAATGCAAAATCTTAAAAAAAAAAAAAAAAAATGTATCAATTTTATACAATATTCAAAATCACCCATATCAGTTGCAAGTTCAAATGTGTAAATTCGCAAAGTTTCTACAGCAATTGTGTAAAATTAAATTGACAATATTCATTTTTCATGTAATTTTTTTTTTCTCTCTTTCCATATTACGAGGGTAAAAGAAGAGAGTGAATGATGATTATTATTTGTGAAAAAAAGAAACAATTAAAAAAAATAAAGAAAAATTGATATTTAATGTAGTGTAAAATAGATAATTTGATATGAGGTATTTTGAAAAGTGAGTATGTAAAATAAAAAAAAATAGGTTTTTATGCTAAAATATATGGAATGTTTTCGTTGAAAGTCTATTATACCTCCTTCTAGAAATACTATACTTGAAAGCCTATTATACCTCCTTCTAGAAGAGAGATCAGACTGTCAAAAATAATGTTTTAGACTTCTAGTTGCACCATCGATCCGATCTTTGCATTATAATGTACTCAGTTTAATAAATCTATAGCTCTCCTTGCTGTAGTTTTCCATCGTGCCATATGAGCCACGCAATGTTGAAGAAAATCTTCATTGTCTTCTCCCTTTATTGTACTAAGTCTACGTACACCCCCAGATGTCGTGTTGTGCTATAGGTTTTAACATTATAACATTATCGTAGGGGCAATGGTTTCAGTGGCAAAGTCAGACTTTTTTTTCCCCATCGGGGTCAATTGTTAAATAGGCCAAAAAAATTTTTAATCAAAATTATAGTATTGCCTATTAATTATATAGATACACAATATATCTGTACTATGATTTATAGAAAGCTATTTTATCATACTTAACAAGGAATATGGTCATATCAAGCAAGTCTTTACCTAACTCAAAAAAAAAAAAAAAAAAAAAAATCATCTAGTTTGTTTTAAGCTATCAATTATCTTTTAAATCATATGGATCATAATTAATATTCTTTTAAACATTTTATATCAAGATTTTTTGTTAAATAATTTTAGAGGTTATACAGTTAGATGATACTAACAGTTTCGAAAATTATGAAACCTATAACATTTGTCTAATTTATACAAGTCAATATAAAGAAATTATAACAATAATAAAAGTAAAAAAATTTTATTTTTTATTTTTCATATATGACAACTGTAATAAAAGACCCCTAACTCTTAACTAAGAAACCTACAATTGCCATATGTTTGCCGACACTATTAGGAATAGATCGTCAACATCATCAACCAGTGGTAGAATTAGGAATTTTGAGTTGGAGGGGCCGAACTATTGTGTCAAGATAAACTCAAATTATAAATAGACACTAGCTTAAAAAAATCCACATAATATATGTGTGTGTATGAAAATATAAATTTTAATTTTCTTATTCTAAAGTAAGTTATATACATATACACAATATTATCAATTTTAATATATATATATATATATATATACACACACCTAGACTCAAGATCTTTATTATAAGAGAAACCTATAATCTTCTTAAGCTCTAATAAGTATATAAACATCGTATAATTGGGTATACAACATACAAATCTATAGAATCCAAAAAAAAAAAAAAAAAAATGAATATAGTATCTTCCATCAAAGTCATGCTCAACAATAATACTTCACGTAATAAACTTCATCAATTATTATTTTTATAGCAAAATTGTTCATAATTTCCTTTTTAATATAAAAATTGTTAGCAAAACTTCATCCATGTTTGATAAATCAAAATTATAATGTTATAATTGAAGTCTCATATGAGCTTTTTATTTTATTTTTTATTTTTTGATAAAATCTTAAGAATAGAAAATTTCAACCAAATTGCATATATTATTAATGTTGAATGATTTGAATGCATTAATAGGATTTGAAATTGAGTTAAAAATTAGGGGTTCCACTATTTACTCACAAAACTTACTACATAATTATTTCATTCTATTGCAATTGTTTATCAACTCTAGATTTTCTTTTTTGGGAAGGATTACTAGATTGGTTGATCAACGTTTTCTTTTGGGCTGGGGGCCAATTCCTATATATATATATATATATATATATATATATATATTCATATAACCTTTAAATATTTATAAAACATACCTATATTGTAAAAAAAAAAATTTGAAAATTTTGGAGGGGTCAAGGCCCCCCAAGCATGCATGTGGCTCTGTCACTATCATCAACGACCATCCGCCACCGTCAGCTGGTTACCAAAAGTAAATGATAAAATGAGATAATTTTGTAGCAGCCATATGATATGAAAATATAGGACTGCACCACGCTCTTACACAAGTTTTGCGAGGGCAAAACTTGTGAGCACAAAATGACAATCCAATGAAGACGGGTTGTCTAATGTTATAAACTTTTTAATCTTTCAATTAATAGTTAACGTACGAGGGACTTCTTGATTTCCTTCATAAGTGCACCCTAACGAGCACGACTCCTGACTCATGACGTGAAACGGATACCTATAATACGGATTTGGATCATCTCCATTTCAAGAGGGTCTATTAATGACCATGATTCAAAATAGAATAAATCTTGGGCATAAGTTTTGTCAACTCACTAACTCTAGTTTAATTTAACCATAATTAAATTTTAAATGAGTTGTCAAGATCTAGAACCTAAATTGTTCCAATTTGGATCCAAATCCCTACGTATTATCATGGTTTACTAGAAGAGTAATGCTAGAGATACAAATATTTTAACAAAAGTTTTTACAAACAACCGAGAAGTTATTAATAAATGAAAAAATGATATTAATGGTAAGCCTAAATGAAAACCAATAAGAAGTTGATCACATCAAAAATTTGTAAAAATATTGTAAAATAGTTTGTGGTTGTAGTGTTACCCTTACTAAAAAAAAAAAATAATAGTAACAACAACTTGGGCTTGCTGACCTGGGCTACAAGCGTGTTGTTGCTGTGACTAGGCCCAAGTCATATATGTTGAAATTGGCTGTTGGGGTTACAGGCTGATTGGACTATAAAGAATATTTTCGTGACCCAATTACTTTAAATGGGCTACGTGAACTTGGTTCATGTGTGACGTTGATGACAGAGTTTGAAATTTTTTTTTTTTTTTTGAGAAACAGATTGAAAAAAATGTTTAAAAGAAAGTGTAGGAACACACATGTAATCATGCAAATTTTTCTTCGTAAGAGTATAAGAAAGTCATTTACCGAATCACAAAAAATAGCATCTTAATTAACTAATAAGCCCAGTAAAACGTTTTCATTTTACTGAGTTTGATTGCGGATATGAAAATATTGTGAAAATATTTTTTAGTGTTTGTGGAAATTATATGAAAAACTAATTCTTCAATTCTAAGATATACCACAAATATATATATATATGTATTCCCATTAAAAAAAAAAAAAAAAAAACTTATATACATGTGCATCTTTCAATTCCAAGATATAGCACAAACCAGTTCTTCAAAGAAACACCGCTTTGATCTGAAGGCACTTAATCCTCAGAAATAGTAATAAATTCTTCAAACATGTTCAGAAAAAATTAGAGTTTGAAGCCCGCAACAATGTACTATTGATTGATCTCAAAACAAAGGAACATGAATAATTGAAGATGAACTCAATGTAGAAACTTGGGCAATGTTGTTGGCCTAACTGGTCTTCAAAATAGCCCAAGAATATGCAGCATAGAAAGAAAAGATTATTAGTAAGTGCAATAACTATTTCACAATTTACAGTAAATTGAATTGATGTCTAGCAATTCAAATTGTCATCAATTTAAATGTAGAAAAGGTATACCTTGCTGAAAGACTTGCTAATAAGATTATTTCCTCATCAATTTCTATATGAGCAATGTGAGATATATTGGACCAATCATTTTCAGTCTTATTTTGGAGTTTTGGTTTCAACAAAGAACACTATTTGATGCAGAGAAAAGACAGGGAGGATGGAAGACCCTCTTCTAGCAAGGATCAAAGTTTGTTACAGCAGTTAATCTCCAATGACTTGAAGCCCATTGTAGTTCAGATATTCGAGATTGTTCAGTAGTAAATTCTCTTCTGGAAATGACACCACGTTTTTACATCCGCCTTCAATCTCCAACCAACTAAGACATGCAAGCTCATGCAAACCCCACTCCTTGCTGAGCATTAGTTTGTTGCAAAAAAGTTTCGAAGGCAAACCTTCTTTCTGAAAATGATACAACTTTTGGACAATTATTTATAAACATTGAATGCAAAGAATTGAGCGTGTGCAACTAATGAGGCAGTTCCTTAAGATTCTTGCAATTGAAGAACCAAAATGGATGTCGGTTTGGGGTGGCAATCCACCTTTGGGAGAAGATACTAGCTAATTAGGACAATCCCTTATCCAAGGCCTTAAAGAGATGTGAGATTTTTTCTGAATTCCAGCAGGGAATGCATATTTGCACAATTTCAGAGAAAAAGACTTCTAAGCTTTGGGAAAAAATCTAATGGAATGGATAACGGGGAATCACAACTACTCCCTATGCACAAATGAAAAAAAGACTTCTCATTGAAGCTCTTGAAGCTTCCAAATATTTTTACAAAAATCAATTTTTTATCTTTTTTTTTTTTTTTGTTTTTATTTTTATTTTATATAATTTTGTTTTTTTGTTTTGTTTTGTTTTTTTGTTTTGTGTTGTTTTGTTTTTTTTTTTTTTGGTTTTTATTTTGTTTGTTTTGTTTTTTTTTGTTTTTGTTTTTTTTTTTTTTTTTTGTGTATTTAACGGTAGAAGTGATGAGGTGGGTTGTAGAAGACAAATAGAAGTAATCTCAATTGAACAAAGTGTCAAGTTTTGAATTAAATGTAGGTAGAGTGAAAATAAGCCAAACCACAAGTGGGTTTATAAAAATTTGCCCTAAGTTATTTGTTGTTAGTAAAAGGAAAAAGAAAATCATGCTACTTGAATAATTATAGGAACAGAAACTTTGATCTACAAAACCTAATTCTAATACAATAACTTTAGAGACAAAAATTTCATAAAAGAATTCACAATTGTCGATATAGTAAGTAAAAAAGTAATGGGCTTAGATAAAAACCAGTAGAAACTAACCCAACTCTATTGTTGTACAAAATATTAAGAAAATTGTTTTGTTTTGGAAGAAGGGGTAAATTAGTCTTTTAATACTAAATTTATTTAGACTTAATCCCCAAAAAAAATGGCAGGGGTTAATTGTTACAAAATTATAATTTTGGGTTCAATCACGCATTTTGATCATCTATGAGATAAAATGTAAAATGATATATAATTTAGAGTGAAAAAATGTAGTTTTTTCCACAATATATATATATATATATATATATATATATATATATATATATATATATATATAAATGAAACCACAAATTCTCGATCAAATATTTTTCTTGAATCCAAATATCTCATGAAAACAGAAAATTTGATTCACACTAGTAGTGTTATTAAATGTTGTCACAAATGCACCGTGCTAATATTCCAAATTAAGAATATTTGAATACTCTTGAGTCCTGACGCATAACAGTGATGACTTAAACATAGCCGTTTCAAGCTTAGGCTGTCAACATATTGGATTCGTGTCATACACAGCCCAAGCCCAATTCTAATCTACTAGACGATGCCGTTTCATTAAACTTTCATAAACACTCTCAGAACTCATAAATGGTGGAATCAGTTTTTAACTGATTCTAACGGCTAGTCATAATGTAACTAAATTGAGTAATTAGGATCTTTCTCTTTTGCTCAGATTCTGTAATTATCGAAGAGGAAAACCAAAGAACTCGGCGAAAAACCTTTCTGCGACCTTCCAAGTTGAAATCAGTCCACTAGAGAATAAAGTTTGAGTACATGAATAACAAAAGACCCTACAAGCCTAGTCTACCCCATGTACTTGAGCCCTCCAAGCTCCTGCTACCAACTGACTTCTCGGAGCCTTATCTTCTCTAGCTTTTCAGATTCCGTAATTCAGCCCGATTGCATCCGCTAATGAATAGCTCCTTCCAATACTTTTCAGTAGTACCAAAATCTCACTTTACACTCAGTATGGGTGTGGTAAGTGGTTGGGCTAACAACCTCTCAAAGATATAGAGATGGAGAGATAGGAGTTGAGGAAAACCACAAGGAAATGTGTAGATGATTGTAGGTGTGACAATCTCTAACTCTCAAGTGTGTTTTCTAGGGGTTTCTCTCTAAAATGCACTTCTTTCAATTTGTGGGTAATGAGGGTATATATAGTGTGTGTAAAGACATGGAAAAGCAAAACATAACTTTTTGCCAAACAGAATGTTTTGCGGGTCCTTTGTGAGTTGGCCTTACCCGTGAGACACTAGCGAAAAAGTACAACCTAGTGCGACTCTTCATCTTCCAGTCATGTGCTCTATATGTGACTCTTTTCATGGGTAAACTTCTCGTTAGACAGTCACAAAATCCACTTGTACACTCTTTGAAGCTTGACTCTTCACCGATCCCTCACACTCATCCTTTACAATTAATCCCACATACATACAGGAAAAATGATTGAAGAAATTACAATCAAATTTGGCACGGAATTAAAGCCAACACAACATAGTTAGAAATCACAACTTTACATATTTTTCAAACAATTTACACTTTTTTGCAAAGCCGAAAAAAGCAGAGTTGTTGATGTTGCCAAGGAAGAAAAACTCATGATCACAATATTTCTCTTGGTACTATCTTTTAGGAAAATGAAATCATGTATTATTTTTATGTAATGGGTTGAACATGATTAGAGATTTATTTCTTTATTTTTTTTAGACTTTCTGTTGAATAATTTGTTCATTTGTTATTGTTTTGTTTAGTCTTGTTTTTGTTTGGGTTATTTTTGTTGTTATCTAATTTCAATTCTTATTATTTGAGCTTATTTTTTAGTTTAATGTGTTAAGGATTATGTTTGGGTGGCCATAATTATTTTTGGAGTAATGTTACGTACACAAAATTTTCACAATAAATTTTATATGATATTCTATTAATAGTGGGTAAAAAAGTGATGTCAATTTTGGTTCAAATTAGAATTGGTACTAACTTATCACCTAGAATTTGTTATGAAATTATTGTAAAAATGTTGTGGATGCAGTATTACTCTATATTAATTTGTTGAACCATAATTCTTATGATTCTTAAGTGAGGGTGTTTAATATATATTTTTTAGGATGATCAAAATAGATTAATTTAGTATATATATATATATATATATATATATTTTGCAAGTAATTGATATGAACATCGAGCCGCCAAGACACCACATTGTTTTGAATGTATGAAGAAAGTTGAGTCTATTGTAACCTCCTTTGCTAAATAGGACTTCAATTCACCTTTTTTTTTATTTTTTTTTTTTATTTTTTTTTTTAGAATTCTAAATATTTAACACACACACATAGGGAGAAGGGAGAAGGTCTTAAAAAAACTAATAGTGATGTATATTCAGAAGGGTCTAACTCTTAGATATATAGCACAGGCTTTAAACCTAGGACTTCACTTCACTATATGGACTACATAATGGTAAAGAAAAAAGACTTACTTAATTAAATGACATAATATCTTTATTAGTGGTCAAATTTTTGAATGTGCAAATAAAAATTTTAAATCTTATAATTTTTTTTCCCTAAATTCAGCACAATTAGAAGAAGTTAATGAAAAATTAAAGGCTTTTTATTTTATATTATAGATCTAAATATAGGATTAGAAAATTTAAAATTTTATTCCAGGGGCTAAGATTTTCAATCCAAAAATAACCTCTCTCTCTCTCTCTATATATATATATATATAAAGTATGTTTGTAACATGCTAATTTGATATAAAATATCTTATTTTCTTATATATAACATAAATCAAATTTATTTTTACATTAGTCCAAAAATATTATGATAATCTTTTCATTTAGTCAAATGGTAAGTTGTAAGTTGTAATTTGTGAACTATTTTTTAAATCATATTAATTAGAAATAATATTCTTTGAACATTTTAGAACAAGATTTTTGTTGTTGAATAAACTAGGGTTACACAGTTAAAGTATACTGATATTTAAAAAAATTATGAAACATGTATAAATTTGACAAATTTGAAATAATTTAAATAATAAATGTCACTCTATTCTTTAGAGATTAACCACCTTCATTTTTCATTTTAACAGACATGGTGGGCCTTTTTGTGTTCTGGGTTGGATTGTTCCTACCGTACTGTGACCTAATAGTTCTGGGGTAAGAGAGTCGGGACTGGCTTAACTGAAACCCACCTTAAGCTAGCTTATGCGCAAGCCAGGACTCCTTTATATAGATCTTGATCATGTGTCCACGGCAGGCGATGCTGTCATAAAAATGTTACAGCAGGAGAGACATAACATAACATGTTAGTAAAAAAGAGGTATTCTAACTAAAATGCTTGCTACCAACCAAAGATAATATTTAAACAACAGGAAAAAGACGGTAATATGTGTATGGTAGAAATAAGTTAGCAATAATGAAAAGAATAATGTTAATGCTTAAACAATCATGATAAAAGAGGGGAAGGGGATTAGTTTGCTAAACTTGGCTCCTTGGCAGATTTAGGTCTAAGAAGGGAACCAGTCTCCAATGTGGACAATCTCACAGGGAAATCTTGCCATGAAAATTGCCTACTTTGAAAGAATAGACCTAAGTGGCTTAATCTCGAATCCTTTAACTTGTTAGAGAGTAGGCTATTGAGAGGGAGAGAAGGGAGTAGCCTATTGGTGCATGCCTTATCGCACTTTTGTTTTTCTCACTTCACTTCCTACTCTCTTCTTTTCTTTCTTGTTGTTTATTGTCTTTGTCTTTTTTTTCTTTTCTCTGCTTTCTATTTCTCTCTTCTTTCTATGTTTCTTGCTATTCTTCCTTGTTCTCCCGTTGTTGTTTATTGTGAACAGCTAAGGCCTTTCTATACTACCTGCCGTGATAAGATTTACTAGTTTACCCTTCAACTGCTTTTGGCCTGTTGTGGGTGTCCTTCCCTGGCCACCAACTGGTCTGCTGGCCGCCCAACCACCACCACTACCCTGTGTTGGCTGCGCCACATTCCATTCCCAGACAAAGGGAGTTTTGTTTTATTTTCTTTCTTTCTGTAGCATTCCCATCTGGATAAGGGTTGGATATTCTCTCTTACTAACTCCTGTGGCATGCACCTAGTGATTCTAGCTCATTTTTCTCTCTTTTGGATGGTATGTCATCCCAATAGGACATCTCCCCCAAAAGAGCTTGAGCGAGAATCCCAAAATAGACTTCCCCATTCTCCCCATCGCCAGACCATACCCTCTTTTACCTTTGACCCATGGCCCACCGCCCCTGTATTGGTTGGGTACAAATGGGTGGTGCCTAGGCCTTATGCGTGCTCCATTCCCATATGAGTCCATGACTTGTCTACTGCTCATGCGTTTGCCATTGCCTGCGGGTTTGTCTAGTCTTGCTACGCGTTTTGCTGCTTATTTTTAACTCTTTGTGGCATGAATGGGTCATTAGGTCTTTATTCTTTGTATCTCGTTTCTTCTTTGGGTTGGGTATTGCTTGGGCATGAGCCTTTTCTTCTTTAATTCAGCCCATGTTACTTTTACTTTTGTTTTGTGGGTTAATTGATATTCTTGCAACGCAGCTGCACTGCTTCTGTCATGGTATTGCTTAACTTGTGCTCACTGGACCTCCTTTGGGCCTGCCATGTATTATTCATTCTCTTAGTTCACGTCGCCCAGTATTTTTGTTGGGTTAGTTTTCATATCATCTTGGGCTTCCTCGGCTCATTTTATTCCTTTGGACATCCTTGGTCTGCTTCATTCCTTTAGGCATCCTTGGCCTATCTCATTCTTGCATTCCCATAGGCTTTTGCTAAATTTTTTGGGCTTCCTTGGCCCAATTACCATATCCTTTACTTTTGGGGTTTGTTGGCCTTTGCACCAATCTCATTTACTAATTCCTTTCTTTGGGCTCATCTGACCCATCTTTGCTTGCTTTCTACTTCTTACGATTTCTATGGGCTTACTACTTCCTTCTTTGGGGCTCCCTTGGGCCTATTTGCTTTCTTTGGGGCTTTTTTACTATTTTGTGGGCCTGTGTACCATTGTTCCTCCCATTCAGGCCTAATGGTTTTTCTTACTTTCTAATTCTCCTTTCTTCACCCCTTGTTATATTATTGGGCTTCTTCTTGCCATTGGGCCTTTCCCTTTTTGCCAAAATGGGCCTGAACAACAGATAACAAGTGTAATAAGGATCTCTAACTCTTAACCAAAAAATCAATAATTTTCTTTTCTTCTAAAAATAAAAGTATGGTATGCTAATTTGAAATCTCCAACATAATAATAACTGGTCTCATCACATGCATGATGAGACTTTTATTTATTTATTTTGGATTTAGTGTCATAATATTTTTATTAAGATGAGATAAATCTGTAATATGAGAGATTTAAAGATGCAGAGCCTAATTGTCAAACTATTTAGCTTTGTGTCCTTATTGTGGAACTCAATTGTTTGAAAATTGAGTTCCCCATATAACTCGATTTTACCATTTCAGTTATGTGTTTAAGGAACTTGATTTTAAGAAAATTGAGTTCCACAATTTTTTTATAGCAAAACTCAATATTAGTATGATCGAGTTCTTCACAATTTTGAAAAAAAAAAAAAAAAAAAAGATGTGTAACTTGATATCACAAATACCGAGTTCCACTAAAAATTTGTATGTAACTCGATTTTTATGGTATCGAGTTATGTTGGAATTTTTTAAAAAGTGAACTCGATTTTAAGAAAATTGAGTTTTACTGAAGCTATGTCTAGACCAGATGGTTCAGAATCAGCGTTTTCGTATCCTTCACTTTTGCGTTTTTTATGTACAGCTCCTTAGCTATACATTCCTAGATTCGGTGTTCTCTCTCTAGCGATCAACTCTCTATCATCTCAAGTACAAAACCGATATCATAATTTGATGCACATTGAAAATTTTCTAAAGTAGGTGAGGAATAGTTTTAGAAATTGCAAAGGTTTATCTAGACATGGCAAAACGGGTGGGTCGGGTCGGATTTGGGTCGAGTCAATCGGGTCGTGAGTCAAAACAGGTTATTTTTAAATGGGTCAATTGGGTCGCGGGTCGAGTTGGTTGACCCGTATTTTTCAAACAAGTTTTTTTTTTTTTTTGGGTGAAATAGATGCAATTTGTCAATCGTTTATGAGGTCCTCAATTGTGATTAGATTCTCATTGGTGATACTGTTACCAATTACCACTAGACGCTTGATACCCAAATTTGGTGCAACTCTTGTTCCAGCTTTCTAGAAGCTAATCTTGGTATAATCTTCGATTTGTTTAAAGTAGGAAGAGAAAATGAAAGTGGCAAGTAAAGAATGACAAACTATAATGGAGTACAACAAGTTGATGTATACATCCAATTTAGTAATTTACCACCACGTATAACATGCATATGCATTGTACACTAATATTAAAGAATTGGGATTTCCCTTGTTCTTCCTCAGTCCTCACCAAAGCCAAAAGACATTACGGTGCTGATGTGAACACATCAAAAGCACAATTCGTGCTCCTCTTAAGGATTGAAAGAACTAAGAAGAAAAGAGTAGAGGGCAGAGGCGGAGCTGAAAGTGTAGAGGTAGAGAGGCGCAAGCTTGAAACTGAAAAAGTGTGGAAGTGTGAAATGAAGGGCAAAGGGCTAGAGGTGCAGCGCAAGAGACGAGCAGAGGAAGTGAGGAACTGACTCACTGAGGAGGCTTTGACGCTTTGGCCCTTGTGGATGGGGCTGTCATGTTTCAGACTTTAGTGTTTCACACTTTCACTCTTTCATGTTTGTGAGTCTGTGATTGAATTGTGCCTTTGGTAATTCCATAATTGGCTTTGGAAGTTTGGACTACAGCTAAGCTAGTCAAGCTCATTAGATTTTTTCTTTTTTTAATGGTTGTGTTGTGTAACACTGTAACTTGTGTTGTCTTGTCTAGAGACTAGTTTTCTCATTCTCTCTTGTCAATTTGTCATGGCTGTGGAGGCAGTGGAGAGTTGAAGCTTTAATGCTTTATTGGTTGTGATTCGTGAAGCTTTAATGCTTTATTGACTATTGCATTGGGTTGGTTCTAGTGCTTTGTTCTTTATGTAATTAGTATTAGGACGTAGTTTGAATATTTTTTTAGCGAAAATTTTTTAACGAGTCGGGTCACACATTATCCGGGTCGGATCGGGTTGACCCGTAAAAAAATTGGGTCGAGTCATGGGTCAACCTGTTTTTGCTTTAAGTCAAAAAAATCGGATTCGGGTCAGGTATTTTTTAGGTTGGGTTGGGTCGGGTTAGAAAATTCTGAACCGTTTTGCCATGTCTAGGTTTATTAGCCAAAATGTATTTACATATTAGGAAAGTATTTTCAGTTGATATGTTGTACTGTTTGTGCTAAAGCTATTTGGTTGAATGAGCGTTATGTGAGTATATTGGGAAAATATTAATCGTTTGCGCTCTGTTCTTGTAAGATTGAGGTGCACCACCCTTCAGTTATTTCTTGTTAGGCACTATGACAAGCATGGAACCAATATTTAGGCCATTTCTTGGCATTTGTGAGAAAATCTCATGATGCTAATCCGGACTTTATGCAGGATTGAATTACTCAAATAGTCTAGACGAACCAAAATTCTCCTCAAAAGGAGTTAAATAATATATGGAACTTAGTAGTTAGTATTGCAGGGATACTTATGGAAGTAGTGGCCTTTTAATACTTGCAACTTGCAAACTATTTTTTTGAAAAACAATGAATAATTTAGAAGTTAGAGCAATCAAATTTTTGAGAGTGACAAAACATATCTAAGACGAGTAATAATAGTAAATTAGTTGACCATTTTCACCAAGGTTGTTCCAACTTTCGGCCAGAATTAGGCACCACTATGAGCCTGCATGCATTCCTGGAACATCAAGAAAGCAAAACCAAATATGTTATTCAAAATTTAAATGCTTAGAAAACCAATTCTAAGAATGAATTCTCAAAACAAGTTTTCAGCTATTTTTAGAACAAGCTTTAAAATATGAACCATACAACCCCTAAATTTAACAAGTAACGGGATAACAAGGAAATAAATACTACTAACAATACAACCAATCCAAAACCTGATGTTTAACCCAAAACTCAATTCGGATACAACTTTTGGCTATTAAATTCGATTTTATACATATTTACATTTATGTTCTACTGATTTCTTAAAAAACTGCATTGAAACTTCACTAAGTGCAAGTAAAACTAATACAAATTACAAAAAAATAAAGAAAAAAGAAAAAAGAAAAAAGAAAATAGGTTTAATTGTGCAAAATTCAAAGCTAGACTAGTAATTTAGAGGTAAAATTAAAATCAAGCAAACCCATCTAGAAAGTACATTCAACAATTTTGTAAATCAACAATTATTGTTCTTTTTTGAGTCACATATTGCTCTAAATCAACTCTGTTAGGTTCAAGGATTTAGGATCTAAATGTTTTAGAACTTCAATATGTAATGTTGACAAACCATGATCAAAACTTAGAGTCTAGATTTAAGCTGCTCAAAGTATGTTTATTGTGAAGTTGGAATTGAGTAATTGCAGAAAGTTACTGTTCACTTTCTGCAAGGCTTGATTAATTGAAAATTAGACTCGATCGATCAAAGCTCGTGTAGAATGTTTTTCTGCAGAATTTTCCAACTTAGCCCAAACACATATGATGTGTAGGGTTTTATATTTTGTCTTAAGTATAAAAGGAAAAACCCTAGCCACGTTTTGAAGTTGTTGTTTATGCTGTATGTGTGAATCTCTTGTGAGATCTAGAGGTGTTTGCCTTCATACATACTTAGGGTTATCAAGATTGAGATTGATGTCGAGAGCTTGGTGATCGTTTCAGTTGCTGGATAAAGAGCTTAAAGAAAAACACAAGTGGGAGTACTTGTGGTTGCTGTGGATCAAAGAAAGAAGTAGTCATGGACTCAGAGCTGTCACGTGGTCGTGGTAGTAAGTTTTCTACTTAAGGTAGTAATAGGATGTTAGTGGTCTAAGTCGCTATTGTAAAACTTCAATTCTTTCATAGTGGATCTATTTTACCTTGAGGATAGCTAGGTTAAATCCTCATCAGGTTTTTTACTGGTTTGGTTTTCCTGGGTTATCATATTGTTGTGTTTTTTATTTTCCGCATCGTTTACTTGATATGATTTACTTTTGTTAACCTAGTTTTGAATAATTTACCTAAGTAATCACTTGGCTAAATAACTAGGTTAATCAACTTGTGTTTTTAAGGGGTCTAAAAACGTACAAGTGGTATCAGAGTGGGTTAGCTCTAGCATTTAGATTCTTTGATCTAAGAGTTGATCCTTGACCCCTACTGTCATGGATTCTTGGGAGTTCTTATTGCTAAAATTTCAACTTGTCTACTTTTGGTTTATGTCTCTTGTTGCTTCTGTTAAGTCTTTCTTTGAGTATCTTGGTATAATTACATGTGATAATAATTATGTGTGTTATACTGCTTTGACCGCCTTAAAGGCATGTGATTCTTGTCTTTGGTATTTGGATAATGGTTGTTCCAGGCATATGAGAAGAAATAAAGCTCTATTCAAGACACTCTTTGAAGGAAAGATTGTGACAGTCACGTTTGGAGATGGAAGCAAATCTGTGATTAGAGGCATTGGAACTGTGGATATTCTAGGATTGTCGATTTTTGAAGATGTCTAGTATGTTGATGGGCTGAAGGCTAACTTACTCAGCATCAGTCAGATTTGTGACAATGGACTGAATGTTCTCTTCACCAAGTATGAATGTGAGATACTTGATGGAGGAGGTGACTGCATGTGTATTGATGTTAGAACAGCTGACAACTGTTATGGTATCACACCAAGTATAAGCAACAAGTGTTTTAGTGCAAAGATCAATCAAGTAGACTTATGACATCAATGGTTAGGACATGCAAGTCACAAGCAATTAGAGAAGATTTCCAAGTGTGATGCAGTTATTGGTTTGCCCAAGTTTGAAAAGATAGAAAAGTGCATATGTGGACCATGTCAGATGGGTAAACAAGTGAAGTCCAAACATCCGTCTGTGACTGAAGTTCAAACTTCAAGACCTCTAGAGTTGTTGCACATTGATCTCATGGGTCCTGCCAGAGTTCAAAGTTTAGGTGGAAAGAATTATATTCTAGTTGTTGTGGATGATTTCACTAGATATACTTGGGTTGTTCTTTTGAGAGATAAAGTTGAGGCTCCTAAAAAGATGATACACTTGTGCAAGAAATTGCAAGTTGAGAAAGGTACTGTGATAGCCAGAATTTGAAGTGATTATGGAAGGGAATTTGAAAACACAAAGCTGGCTACCTTTTGCAATGATCAAGAGCTCTCTTCACCCAAGACACCATAACATAATGGAATAGTGGAACGAAAGAATAGGGTTGTTCAAGAGATGGCTCATGTCATGCTACACAACAAAAAGATGCCCAAGTCCTTCTGGGGAGAAGTAGTTAATGCTGCTTGCCATACACTCAACCGGGTGTATTTCAGATCTGATTCCAAGAAAACTCCGTATGAACTCTGGAGAGGAAAGAAGCCTATTGTCAAATGCTTCAGGATATTTGGCAGTGACTGTTATATTTTTTGTGATAGGGAGAACCTAGAAAAGTTTGATGCAAAGAGTGACAAGGGATACTTTCTGGGATACTCTTCCAGTAGTAGAGCATATAGAGTATACAACCTGAGAACTAAAATGGTCATGAAGTCTTCAAATGTGGTGATCAATGATGAATTGTGTTTAGAAACTCACTCAGAAAACACTCCTTCGGTTCAAGAAAAGACTGTGGAGGTTGATGATCCTATTCTTGATGACTATGTTGGGAAGCATAGTGATGAAGAATTATTGTTGTTGAATGATGCTGTTTTAGTACCATCAAGTTCAGAACCATCCACACCGGTTCATGAAACTCAACAAGAACAAAGTGAGTCTAGTCCTTTATCAGAACAAAAAGGTACCTCCACATCTCTGGTCAAAGGTACATCTTCTAGAGTAAAGCAAAATCACCCTGCCATAAACATATTGGGTAGCTTGAATGATAACATGAGATTGAGATCTAAGAGATTGAGATCTAAATCCTTGAATGTAATTACTCACTCATGCTATCTATCCCAATTTGAACCGAAAAAGGTGGATGAAGCACTTTAAGACGTTGATTGGGTTAATCCTATGCATGAAGAACTTCATCAATTTGTTTGGAATGATATGTGGGAATTAGTTCCTAGACCAAAGGGAGTAAATGTGATTGGAACTAAGTGGATTTTTAAGAACAAGTCAGATGAACATGGTACTGTTGTTAGAAACAAATCAAGGCTTGTTGCTCAAGGATACACACAAGTGGAAGGGATTGATTTTGATGAGACTTTTGCACCGGTAGCAAGACTGGAATCCATTAGGATACTTTTGGCCATAGCAAGTCATTTGAACTTCAAGCTGTATCAAATGGATGTCAAGAGTGCATTCTTGAATGGGATGTTGTAAGAAGAGGAATATGTTGAACAACCAAAGGGTTTTGTTGATCCTCACAGACCAGATGATGTCTACAAGTTGAAGAAAGCCCTCTACAATTTGAAACAAGCTCCCAGGACATGGTATGATAGGTTAACTACATATCTCATTGAGCATGGATTCAAAAGAGGATTTGCAGATACTACTTTCTTCATATGGAAGGATAAGAATTATTTTGTAGTAGCTCAAATTTATGTTGATGATATTGTTTTTGGTGCTACTAATGATTCTCTTGCTCAATCTTTTGCAGCTGAAATGAAGAAGATGTTTGAAATGAGTATGGTTGATGAACTAACTTATTTCTTGGGATTGCAGGTGAAGCAAATGGATTTTGAAATTTACATCAACCAATCAAAGTATGCTAGAAATCTAGTTAAGAGATTTGGACTTGACAAGGCTACACATACTAGAACACCAATGGCTACTAATGCAAAGTTAACTAATGATCCATCAGATGAGTTTGTTGATGTTACTTTATATAGAAGCATGATTAGTTGTCTTTTGTATTTAATTGCTAGTCGTCCTGATATTGCTTTCATTGTTGGTGTATTTTTTAGGTTTCAATCTAATCCTAAGATTCCACATTTGAATGTTGTTGAAAGAATCATAAAATATGTTAGTGGAACTTGTGATTATGGATTGTTTTATAGCAAAGAGTCAAATTTGTCTCTTGTTGGATTTTCAGACTCAGATTGGGCCGACAATGCCGATGACAGAAAAAGCACTATTGGCAGGTGTTTTTATTTTGGAGCCAATCTTGTTGCTTGGATGAGTAAAAAGAAAAATTCTATCTCTCTGTTTACTGTAGAAGTAGAATATATTATCGTTGGAAGTTGTTGTTCATAGCTTCTTTGGATGAAAAAGCTTTTGAGTGATTATGGAATATCACAAGACACCATGATTGTCTATTGTGATAATTCTAGTGCTATCAATATCTCTAAGAATCTTGTTCAACACTCAAAGACTAAGCACATAGAGATTATATATCACTTTATTAGGGATCTGGTTGAAAGGAAGATTGTGGCTCTTGAATATATTCCTACTGAAAGTCAAAATGCTAACATCTTCACCAAACCTCCTGATAGAAGTAAGTTTGAGGCACTTTGTCAAGTAATTGGTGTGATTTTGTGTCCCTAGTCATCTCTGGCTTTCTCTATCCTTATGCTTCTTCTCTTTATTCTTTGTGACCATTCTACTTTTGTTGTTTTGGTTTCCTTTTTTTGTTTCTAGGATTTGCATTGCATAACATTCATGCATTTCATGATAGGTTGTTTTTGTTTTTTTTTTTTTAAATAAAAAAAAAGTGAGGAAAAGGAAGGAAAAATGTGTTTTGTATTATTTTTTTTGAATTTGAAATCAAGGATGGCCATATTATCTTTACATAACATGTTTATGTACTTTATTTAGCTTGGATAAGCTTATTTTATTGTACCTTGCTAGTTTTAGCTTTGTAGTGCATGTTGTGTGAGAGTGTTTCACTTGATCTTGATCTTGAAGTTACATGCTTTTGATTGTAAGGACTAAAAAATCCTAAGAGAAAAGCATAAATAATGATCTCACCACTATTTACTAGTCAATCATGAACACCTTAGTGTATATCGTAAGATTTTGTACTTGAGAAAGTGTAGCACATGCACAAAAAGAACATAAGGTATAGCCTTGGTTTAAATTAAATAAAATTGGTGTGTACATTATTGGGCTATAATGAATTCAAATTAAATGAAATTGGTGTGCACATTATGAGGCAAAAACAAGAAACTTACATGATTGCAAGCTTGTTTTCTAGGAGATGTGAGAGTTATATGATGTAACTCTTTAGGTGATAGTCACTTTCAAACTTATGTGATGAATTTTGTAGAAATTGTGATTGATTTCTATTTACTTATCACCTCACATGTATCTCATGCTATTGCTAGTTGTACACACTACACAAGTTACTCTTTGCTAAACTTAGTACATGTTATTGTGTGTGATCTTGTTGTGGCCATCCAAGATTAAAAGTTTCTTGATTTTGATGCAAAATATGATTTAATGTTTGAGTTTGAAGATAAATTGATTGAAAATCTTGTTTTTGGAAGATCTGGGTTGAATTCAAGGGTTTTCGAAAAGACTTTTCATCTTATACTCATGCATTTCTTTCATAAAACACTGTGTTTTGAGGAGTTTCTGCATTACAATGCTCTATTTTTCAAAAATTGATTTTTCCAAATTTTTGATCGATCGAAGTTGTTTCTCGATTGATTGAAAATGCGATAAAAAGCTTGGTTTGAATCTGTCTGGCTCGATCGCTGCTTGATTGATGTTGGATCGAATGTGATTTTCGATCGATTAAATCTATTTTTCGAACGATCGAAAATCATTCTGAGCAATTTTTTTAAACAAGCTTTTTCACGTGTTCTTAACTTTTTCAAAACTTTTAAAAAGGCTTTTCTCTCTCTCTCTCTTCGACCGATCTAGATTCAAGTCATATTTTTGTTGTTTTCTCCCAAATTTTTCTCAAGGTTTTTGTCTTCTTGTGCTGGTAAGACCTTTCTACCCTTTATTTTTCATTTTATTCACATATTTCATGCATTTTTCATGCATTTTTAGGGAAATTTTTGGACCTATAGGAATTTAGGGTTATTGATTTTTGAGTTGGTTTCTGTCCAAATTGATCAATGGGTTTTTGTCCTAAGATGATGTAAACATGTTTACCATGCTTTAATTTGATTAAATTGGTGATTTGAGAACATTTTGAAATTCTAGGGCTTGTAACTACACGAATTTGGGGATTTTGTTCAATTGGGCTTAATTTGGTCAAATTGACTTGTGAAATTGATTAATTATGTCATTATATGATGATTTCTATCTAGTGTAATGATTAATTACTCAATTTGGTTATATTTTTTTTTGAAAGTGGGTTTTCAAAATTTGGGGTTTTTGTTATAAACTCTATGTTCAAGTCAATTCTTGGTTTTTAAAGTATAGTGGGATTGTTCTAAATGCATTAGAGCATGCATCATGTGATTATTCTGTTCATGCATCATATAGAGTGATATTTTCAATTGTTGTTTTCTCTTTAACCTTGTCTGATGCAGTCTACCCTTGGTTTTCTTTGTTTTCTTTCTTTGGTCTCTTTTTTGTCTATCCTTTCCAATCCTTAGCATCATGGTTAGGAAGACTAGAGCCTATAGGAATACCACCTCCTCTTCTACCCCAGCCTTTGAGAGTGATAGGTTTCAAACTGAGAAAAACCAAGAAACCTATGAGAAGTTAAACATACATAGGTCTGTTTGGGCTGAAAGGAAGGTAATGTTAGATGAGCTAGATTCAGAAATTAGGAGGAACTTTGAGCATAAGGGCTAGTTACCTTTGTTGGATATAGATCATCCTCCTCCAGCTACCTTGATTAGAGAGTTCTACTCGAATCTCTCTGTCCACTCCAATGATTCCAATACTCAGTATGTGATGAGTTGGATACGAGGTGAAGAGTATGTCATTACTCCTTTGATAGTGGCCTCTGCTCTTGGAGTGCTTAAGGTACAGCAGCCTATCTATCCTTATGATAAGACCCCTCCTCTTGATGACATTATTTCATATCTCACCGGTACTTCCATTCAGTGGGTTACTAATCCTCGGATTACCTCTCAAAAGTTGATTGAGATTCATTACTTGTTTTTTCGGATTTCTTGTCATTCCATTTGGCCCATCTCTCACTTGCACACCATTCGTCTTGAGAGATGTGCATTTTTGTATGCCCTTGTGATAGATGCTCCTATGAGTTTTCCTACTCTTTTCATTTGATCCTTAGTTGAGGTTCATAGGAGTAGTTCTACTGCACATGCTCTTTCTTCCTTGTTTTTATTCATTGGATTTTGTTACATTTAGGATTAGAGGATTTTCCTGCATTTGAGCTCATCCACATTATAGCTCCTATAGGTGCCACCTTTCTTTGGCAGAGAACTGCTCAGATGAGAACTAGTTCTAAACGCCCTCGTGTAGAGTCTTCTTCGGGTGTTGCACCTCCTCCTCCTCCTCCTTCTTCTTCAGGTGATCCTACAGTTGAGGAGTATGTTGATCTGATGGCCATTGTTGATCCTTCACCTCCTATTTCGGGTGGTTCTAGCATTCAGAGTATGTTGGACACTGTCATTACCGTTCAGGCGGCTCATGGTCAGCTTTTGGTGAATGTGCTCACGGAGCTTCAGGCATTGCATGCAAATTTGGCGGTCTTCTCCACCACTACCTTTTGATGATGAGTCTTGATTGCTCTTTGGCAATTCGTCATAAAAAGGGGAAGTATATATGGATGGAGATAGGAAGATTTTTTTTTTTTTTTTTGAGTTTTTGGAGCTTTAGATTGTATCTAGGTGCTTCGTGTTGTATTCATTTTTTGACTCATGGTTTGTATAGGTTAGGGGAAGATATTATTTTACTTATTTATTTATTTTTGTTTCTTGTTTCACATTGTGCTACATTGGTTATTGATTTATGTTATGAGGTTATTCATGATATATGTATTTTATTTTATGTTTTTGTGAAATTAAGAATTTATTTTGTTTTACTTGTATATTCCACACATGCATTTATGTGTTTGTTGAGTGTTTTAGAAATATACAGGTTGATTCAGTCATGCTGCTGTCTACACTTGCAACTGATAGATGGTAGTTAGGTTGAACTATTTTTGGGCAATTTATTGTAATGGGCTGTTTTGTAACTTTGAGCATTTTTGTTTTATTATGTGTTTTGTCACAGATTGCCAAAGGGGGAATTTGTTAGGTTCTAAGGATTTAGGATCTAAATGTTTTAGAACTTCAATACGCAATGTTGGCAAACCATGATCAAAACTTAGAGTTTAGATTTAGGCTGCTCAAAGTATGTTTATTGTGAAGTTGGAATTGAGTAATTGTAGAAAATTACTGTTCACTTTCTGCAAGGCTCGATCGATCGAAAATTAGACTCGATCAATCGAAGCTAGTGCAGAATGTTTTTCTGTAGAACTTTCCAACTTAGCCCAAGCCCATATGATGTGTAGGGTTTTATGTTTTGTCTTAAGTATAAAAGGAAAAACCATAACCACGTTTTGAAGTTGTTGTTTATGCTGTATGTGTGAATCTCTTATGAGATCTAGAGGTGTTTGCCTTCATACATACTTCGAGAACTTGGTGATCATTTCAGTTGCTGCATAAAGAGCTTAAAGAAAAACACAAGTGGGAGTACTTGCGGTTGTTCTGGATCAAAGAAAGAAGTAGTCTATGGATTTGGAGTTGTCACATGGTCGTGGTAGTAAGTTTTCTACTTGAGGTAGCAATAGGATGTTAGTGATCTAAGTCGCTATTGTAAAACTTCAATTCTTTCATAGTGGATCTGTTTTACCTTGAGAATAGTTAGGTTAAATCCTCCCTAAGTTTTATTGGTTTGGTTTTCCTGGGTTATCATATCGTTGTGTTCTTTATTTTTCGCATCGTTTACTTAATATGATTTACTTGTGTTAACCTAGTTTTGAATAATTTACCTAAGTAATCACTTGGCTAAATAACTAGGTTAATCAACTTGTGCTTTTAAAGGGTCTAAAAACATACAAACTCTATAGCTTTTAAAGTTTCTATTGCCAACAAAAATAGCAGAATACATTACCTTGACTTCTCCGATGAGAAGAAACACAGATGGGATTATGGATGTCAAGTTGGATTTCAATCTCCCTATTTCAATTAGGGCTTCACCTGTTAGGATTTGGGGATTTTGGTTTTGATTTGGGGATTTCATGGCAACTTAACATAGGGCTGAGACGTGACTGAAGGATGAAGAAAGGGAGATATGTGATGTGGCTGACAGAAAGGAAGAAATGTGTGGGCCGGTTCAAGGGTTTAACTCAAACTCAATATGTTTAATATTGAGTTACACATTTTTTCCCCCAAAATTATGAAGAACTCGCTAATAGTGAATAATGATTAAAAAAAAAAAAAAAAAATCTCCATGGAACTCGATTTTAAGGAAATTGAGTTCCAGCTGGATTTTTAAAAAATGGGTAAAGCCATCTCTTGTTAGTCCATGTGGCAAAATTTTCACATAACTTGGAAATGGTAAAATCGAGTTATACGGGGAACTCAATTTTCAAAAATTCGAGTTCCAAAACAAGAACACGATGCTAAATAGTTTGAAAACAGGGATAAATTGCTACATAGTTTAAAATTTTAGGGCCAAAGCCCATTTTTCTCTAAGAACATATATATATATATATATTTATTTATTTATATAGGCAAGACTTAAGTATAGTACTTAAGTGCTGTTCTTTAGATTCCTCTCTTAAGATTCTACGATGTGGATTTTTTCTCATGGGATGAAAGTGTATTTTTTAGTTAAATAGCCACATGGCAGAATCTTAAAATGAGAATCTAAGGAACAACATCTAAGGTATTGTACTTAAGTTTTGTCTTATATATATATATATATATATATATATATATATATATATATATATATATTACTTTGCTTTAATTAGTCATCACCTATAATGTAAGAGTAATAGTAAATAAAAATAATGCATTAGTCGTTGACACATACTTATCTATTTTAGGAACATCTATACCTTAATTTGGGAATTAGGTTTAGGCGTGCTTCTGGGTTTCGAATTTGGACCAGGATCAGTGTGGATTATCTTATTTCCATCGGATTAGGGCTATTGGACTCTTCTTGAAACTTGGGTGGGCTTTGACTTTTGAGTAGTGGTTTGTTCAAGTGACTTTCGAGTTTGTGGCAGCCATTGATGATGGTAGTGTGCTGAGATATGGGTTTCGAAGAATGTGTGTGTGTGTGATTTGTGGCTAAGAGTACTCCGCTGTTCCTTGAGTGAGGTTTCTGTATGTGAGAGCAAGGAAGATGAGGATGTGGAGTGAATGACTGTGGGACTGGTAGCTTTAATCATTGTGCTGAAGAAAGAGGGGAAAAGGAGAAAAGTTATTTGACCACTGGCTAGTGATGAATCCGACACTGAAAAGCCTTGTTGCAATTTTCAACACCTTTTGCACGTATACATTGACTGTGTTTAAAGTGGTAAGCCACATGAAATTAATTTGGACCCACATGTAAATTTGTAGTGGAAAAATATATCCAGTTCATGGACAGTTTATTCTGGCTTCCAGTTTTTGATGATCATGTGAGATTTCTGAATAGAACATATGGTCTACGCTCATACACTGATACATTCTCTGTCTTGTTTGTCTCTATGTTTGAAACCAAATGACAACGACATTTTGATCAACCGACTGACTTACCTCGATGCCGAGCGTCAGATTACAAAGCCTTCAGCAGTATTTACTTCATCAGGTTTCTACTATAGCAATTTCCCAATAGAATCTTCCTTGCCAGCTTATTAAACTTTGACTTGCACTATTATCAACTCTAGCTCCAAATACTAATCCACATAATACGGCCCTTCTGGATGACTAAATAAGCTGGTTTAGTTCCTCTTATTACTCATCCATGTTATTATCGCTGTCACATATCTTGATTATCTTCAACAGTAGGACAGATTTCTAAAAGTTGTAAGATGTTGATAAAAAAACTGAGCTGTGGTTAGCCACCCATGACTAATTTGGCCATTTGGGTACATTACTGCCGAACATTGTCCACAAAGTAACACATGAATTTTGGGATGTATATTCTATCGAGTGGGGCTAATCACAAAAATAAGAAGAGTGGATAACGCTAAATAGAGGGATTTGAAAATTGCATGCCCAATTGTATCGGATTTTGGATTAATTACCTTCAACCCAACTACGAAGACAAATAATAGGGGGTCACGCCTGAGTGAGAAGGTTGATTATTGAGCCAGCCATTGAAGAATTATTTATTTTATTCAATGGCTGTGGATAAGTAATTTGCTCACATGGCTAACCATGACAAATGACGCCACAACTGGATAAGCTTGGCCAGCCAGTCTAACATGACCCCATAATTTGAGATAATGGATTTTGTCAAAAGGGGAGCAATAAGCAATTAGATGTTGAAATCGTATCGACTGTTTAGTGTTCATGTCATGTGTCAAAAAGAATTTATTTATTTATTCTTAAATATCACATGAACACAAATTTTGTTGTCAAGCGAAAAGATGGAATTCATTTTCTAACTCACCTAAAGGAGTGGTATGAGTATGAGATCACATGACAAAGTAGTGAATGCTAAACTCTTGTATCTCATGTATGGCTGCAAAGTTTATTAATTATTTAATTTTTGTGAAAAATATTGTATCTATAGTATAACTTGAAATAATAACTCTAGAGCTACAAATACTTTAAAATATTTCATAGTTTTTGGGATGGCAAGTTGTTAATAATATACAATAAAGTGATATTAATAATGACTTTAGATATAAATTAATTAAAACTTACCAATTCAACTATTGTCAAATATGTTTTATTTATAACATTACTTTGGCTGAAAATGTGTGCTTGACTGTCTGGTCAAAAGGCAAATAGTGGGGTTTAATTAGTCAAAAGTACACTAAGGGCATTGTACTATGGAAATATTGTACTATGTAGTAGTAATAATTTTCGTTATTTGTAATGAGCTCTTATTTTGATTTTGGAGAACTTGGAATGTTAAATATTATGAAAATATGGAGATAGAGAGTAGAGGGGGAAGTGAAGTGGAGAACACAAGATTTACATGATTCAGCCTAACGCAAGGTCTGGCGAGTGAAGTCATATATTTGTGGTTTACTCTGTAAGAATGGGTCTAAAAGGGTCTACCTTGGTGAGATTCCACATAAAAATAAAAAGATTTCAGCATATATATATTTGGTAGTGTATCAAATAGCAGCTGTGCCAAAATAATTATTTTTAAAAAATAGAACTTTTATCTTCCCTTGCTAGAAAGATAGAATTAAATCATTTTCTAATTTTTCCTCCAAAAAAAAAAAAAAAAAAACAATTTCTAATTCATTGCCAGGGGCAAGGGATGATCTAATTAAGCCTTCAGGTATGGAAGCACTATCAACCCCTCAAACCCTTAGAGAATGAAACTTTTTTTATTTTTTATTTTTATAGAATGAAACTTGATATGAAAAAGGTTTTCAATTGGGTCTTAAAACTTAAAATAGTTTATATTATTATTATTTGATATGTATCTTTAAGATTGGAAGATATTCCTTTCTCTATAATAGTAATAATAACTAGTCGTTAATCCGTGCAATGCAGGGGCTAGTTGTGAAAATATATATTTATAGATAACTGATGGTTAATAAGTATGAATAAATAAAAAATGAAATTGGACTATTTGTAAAAAAATAGCTTACCTAATTTAGTTAGAATTTTTATTTATTTTTGGATCCCTTTATTAAATTCTAAATAGTTCTAATTAACATAGTTGAAGACTATATGTAACTCCTTTTTTTTTTTTTTTTTTTTTTTTGATACCATAGAAAAAAGTTACAGGACACAAGTTATATAACATAAGATTTGGAGAGATTCAACAGTAATTGGGTCGAATAATGAACTGCTAGAGAATTGAAGCTACTTCTAACACATTACACATGATAGTTTTTGGTACAAAAATGGTGTGAAAAATTAAACCTTATTAAGTTAGAAAATGCAAGTCTGTTTTCATAGGTTGTTCCTGCAATCTTGGTTAACTTCTTCCATTGCAAACCTATTCAATCCTTTTGCAACCACTAAAAAACAAAATTAGTCTAAATCCAAGGTCTCTAGCTTTTATTGCAACCTCCACGATTGCATCCTGAAATGCTGCTGGGTAAGATGTTGACAGACTGCTAGGCTCCCCCACTAATATTAGATCTCTCTTCAAGTCCTTTGCTTCATATGCATAGCCACTCTATTTCAATTTCCTTTTCCTTCAACAAACTACTTTGATAATGAGTTGCCAATCCCTATTGGAGACATCTTTATGAGTTGGTATGCTGTGATCTTGATATTAGGATTGTCCATTTCTAAAAGCCTCCTGGTACCTGCATAAAAGAGATTTGGCAGTGAGTGAGAACAACATTTATCAGATTTGGGGTCTTCCCATCATGAACCACTTGATTTCTATGGTTCCATAAGGACCATAGAATGGTAAAAAGAGATTGAAGATATAGGTCCATTTCCTGATTGACTATATGTAACTATAAAAAGTAAACTTTTAACATATAGATTAGAATAACAATGTAGAAAAATAGCATTTCAAATGGTTATCTGTAGGAAATCCCAAGGGATGCAATTTAAATCACAATTAGCAACTTGCCCCATTGTCACTAAGGGATGCAAATCTGGAGGGGATTGTTTTTTGTTAAAACTTTGAAAACAGCTTACATTGATAATATGAGACAGAAATAATTCAATAACCTACAACAGAACATTAATTATTCAATAACTGAAAATATACTTGCATTTTGTTTATAGTAAAAATAAAAATAATAATAATAAAAAGAAGGAAAAGAAGAACAATTATGAAAATTTTTAATTTATAATTAACAATACTACTTTGGAAATGAACTCATTATCTCAAGTCTGAAGCAAAGAAAAAAAAAATGAAACCTAAAAACTCATACGGTCTTTATAGATTTAATACTTCAGTTTAGCACATAACATATGCAACAATGATAATTGACAATTATCAATGGTATACTTAGGCTTCCCAATCATTAGTGGTATATCTTTTCCTTATTCCCATATCTACATCAGATTGGCTGAAATCACAAACATGAATTCTACTTGATGCAAATGTGCTGCAAAAAATATTAATGATAAATACGAAAAAAAAAAAAAAAAAAACTTTTGAGACACTAAACCATGATCACAAATTATTGGGACTGAACCATGATTTCTCTCTAGCACAACAAATTCATAGGAGTCACATAAGAGGAAATCAAGACTGAACATGGTGGCTTATCATTTAAGAGAACTTGTATAAGAGATGTTAGCAAATTAATTTTTACTAAATTGGAATTGAAAATTACAGGAGAAACATTAGTATAGACATAAAGTACAATATTGCAAATAGAACTCAATTTAGAAATTGCTTTTGGCTCAAGTGACAATTTGCCAAAAAGAATAACTTGCATGATTTACTCTATCAGCCATATCTTTAGTTGAATAACATACTACATGTCCTTGTCTTTCTCTATTAATCTTTTTATGTGACTAAGCATTTGTAGCAATTGCAATACCTCAAATTCAAAATATATATGATAAATCATTGTTAGATACTTCTGCAACCTAAAACCATGTTATCACCCAACTAACCTAACATTCTAAATCCATCATTAATAGTATTAATGATTGGTCAACCAACTGCAAAGGGGGAGGTTTCTCAACAAAGAAACAAAAACCTGAAAAGAAGGAGAGATTATTATCAGAAGCAAATACATGTTGGCTCAATTTCTAAAATGGGATGCTCAATTTATTCATAATCTTCATCTCAATTGAACATAGATCATAATTTTCTCAAACACTTGAAAAATGTATTGATTTGTAAACACAAATTGACTAATGGAATTGTAACGATTCATTTATAATTATTTTCAGCCTCCTTGAAGCTTCCAATATACATAATACATCCTCTATGGAAAAATGCACTTCCTAATATATTCTTATCAATCTGTCAATATGATTATCTTCTCAAAAATTTAAAATATACACCCAAAGAAGTCATACCTCGAAAATGTACTTTTCTGAACCTTCAATCCAAGTGACACAAATGCATCAACAATTATTTAAGATTTAATCCAATAATTAGCATGCATTCATATATATGAAAGCGATGAATCAGTGCTTTACTGAAATAGCAAACTATCAATATCATATCCAATATTGTTTATTTGTAAGAAAGCAAACAATTTAATAACAAAATAAATAAATAGTAAAATTGGTATATGGGATGGGAGAGTAAGAATTTCTATTAGACTCAGAATGTGCAATAGTGTAAATGTCCAATCATATTATACTTAAATGTAAAAATTTCCTACTCACTATCCATTTATATGAGGAGGAAGAGCCCATTGTCAGAAGAGTGGAAAGTACTAAAGAAGTAGACATCTATCTCAATTTGATAGGAAAACACAAACCTGAGATTCAACTTTCAATAAAAAATATGAATATAAACAAAATATATAAATATATGCATACTGGAGTTCATCTAACCACTGGTTGACATGGTCATACTATCTATTTCCCTGTATATTTTTTTTTTCCTGGAACCTAAGCCACTGCGTTGGCTTGGATCATTCCCAGGTTATACTTTTCAAACTTTCTTTTTGATAGTAATACAATTTCTGCCTTTTCAATCAAATAATAATAATAATAATAAAATGAAACTGAATTTAACTCCCAACTATTAAAACAAATTAAAATAGAGACTCACTTAAATAGCAAGTTCCATACAATTACACACCATATGAATTTATTTCTATTTTTTTCAAAGAGAATCCACATTGGTTCTTCCAATGACATTATTTAGAAACACCCTACCCTGTGGTCAAGTTTGAGACTTCCCCTAAAGTATTTCAAATTATTACCATTCTTCTACATCTTAGCAAATAATTTTTTGAATCAAATTATAATTTTTCAGCTTACAGAGATTTACAAACGATGTGAACTTTACATTAGAATCTCTGTTTTCCCCAAAAGAAAATACATCTTTTCTAAGCACAACTCATTTTGGCATAAAAGTAAACCACAATCAAGTGAACAAATCAGAAGTTCTCAAAGCTTTAAATCAAGGTAGTTAAAAACTAAAAACAGAGTTCAGAAAATATCAAATCATTTCATTAAGCAAAACATTGAAGCCAACCATACAAATGCAGAAACCTAGTCACAGAATACAAAACCGACAGAACAATATGAAACACGTAGCATTAATTTCAACGAAGCTTAAATGCAAACATAGTATGTACACATACACACAAACAGAACATAGATATACATATAGATCAAACGGATTCAAAAGCAAAATCAACTCAACAGATCAAATGAGTACTGAAGACCAAACGGTTCATCGAAAAAAATCCAACAAAAAAATGATCAAATCAGAATCAAAGCCGAACAATAACTGAACAAAATTTACAAAACCCTAGTTAAATTTCTAGTCCAACACATGGAGAAAAGATGTTGACAGTGTGCTTCAATTAATTGAAAGGCATGACTTATAAAGTATAAACTGACCGGCACATATTGAACACCTCCACCACCTTGATATTACACAAATATGTGTAGAATTGCATATATGTAAAGATCTATGTAAAGATCTCTACTTTTAATTTATATTAGAGGAAGTGATTTGTCCACTAACAGACTAATCTGTAGTAGCACGCCAACATTATTTTCTAACACGTAATATTTCAGGTAAGCTTGTGAATGCATTGTTAAGCTATTTGATAAAAATCAAGGTCAAGTTGGCTTTGAGTTCATACCTCATACCACTTGAGTTCCCATTGCATTTGTAATGCGGCCCCTGGAATTAACTAGCAGGACTTATTCTTTCCTAGCTTGGCTGCAAGATGCAATGCATTGTTCCCTTTATCATCCAATTTTTGAAGCATTGTATCTTTGAGTAACTTGCTTTCAAGCAATAGCTGATATACTTGGGGTTGTCTACTCTCGCTGCCAAAAGTACTATATTTTTTCCTTTGCTCGTAACATCATGGATAGCCATTAGAAACTTTTTGAGTATTTCCTCAACTTTATGCGATTTTGATCGAAAATCTCAAAAAATAAGAAATAGAAGAATAAGAAAACGAACCCTAATTTTCTGAAACAAAGTTCTAATTCAACCGTCTAATGCAATCTGTATATTTTTTAATGAAAAAAAGCAGAAAATTTCAGATCCAATGTGAAACCGTATAGATTACCTGAAAATACGCTTAAATCAGCGAAGAGCGAGCAAAGCAAGAGAGAATGAGTGAATGAGGATGGCCTGTAAGAGAGAGGTTTGAGGAATAAAGAGAGAAAGGGGAAACGACAGGACCCAAGACAAAGCGAAGAGAGAGAGGGGTCAAAGGTTAGGGTTTTGGGTTTTAAGAATGCATATAGTTAGAGAGAGTCAGTCGCATAAAAGATTGAAAAAAAAAAATTGAAATTTAAAAAATAGAATAAATAAATAAATAAATGCTGACGTGGAAAACTATGGGAGCTTCAAAAGTTTCAGTTTTATATATATATATATATATATATATAGATAATAATAATTGGAAGATACACTGTCCAAAATCTAAAAAATTAGTGAAGCAATGGCAATAGCTCTCAAAATATCCTTTTTACCTTTCTCTAAACTCAGCTGATTCTTTCATGTTCATAATTAGGCTGATACTCTTTTCATTAGAAAAAAAAGAAAAGAATTGGGCTGATAATCTGGGCCATCAGAGGCCAATATTTGAGCCTTTTTGAATTCAACTGACAGAATATAAGCCCAATTAACTATAAGAATTTTGCTTTGTCGTTTGACATGAGCTGTTGATTGTATTGTCTTCTCCATACATATTTTCAGTTGTTTCTGGTGGGATTTATTTGTATATTTTCCATGGCAAAAGCAAAACTTGAAAGTCATAAATTTAAGTAATACGATCTCGACTAACTGATTAACTTGAATATATGGTACCAGTGGCATATTTTTCAATGTTCATAGGTATCAAGTGTCACCATAAACCAAATCAGGCTTTTTCACATTGAAAGCTGCCAAACTAAAAGCAAATTAGCCCAAAACTTAAAAATAATGATTAAGGAACTAACCAGTAAAAAATTGGGGAAACTTAAAAGGCAGTATTACAGCCTCTTGCAATGCCTGTTTGGCACTCTCAAGCCCGGCCACGTCACTCCACTTCATGTTTGGTTGATTATCAAGGCTAGCCCTAAGCTTTGCTTGCTCTAGATCCTCTTCGTCTTTCCCCACTCCTCCCTTTGACTTTGTCTTTGGTTGGCTAGCAATTGTTGCATCACCACTAGGGGAAGGCCCACTCCCCCCATTATCAAGAATGGTCCTTATCTCCTCTACCCTCTTCAAATTTTCCATACATTTCTGGGTAATCGCTTCCTTAATCTTTGGATTCTTCTCATACTTCAAATGGGTCCTAAAGTACTCTAATGCATTCATATAGAGCGGAAATGCTTTGCTATAGTTTCCGGCATCATCATCCTCCTAAACTACATTCTTCATGTACTTTATTGCGTGCTCCTTAAAATTGCTATACATCTTTTACTTAACATTAAATACATAGAAATCAAAGCCACTGAAAATAATACACACTAGTTTCAAACCACCACTCCTTCCCTCTAGAACCCAAAATCCAATATTGAGTTCGACACTTGAATGATTTCTTTTTGGTAATGATATAACTCATGCTCAAACTACTATTTCACAATTCTTAAACTTGAATTCTCAGATAAGCAACTTACCCACACCCTTAGAACTTGCAACCAAAAACCCAATACTCAGTAACACCTAAGATTTTCTATTAATATTTCTGATGCTTCAAAATATAACCAAACCTGAAAGTAAAATAACATAAACCATTCAACTTCAAATCAATAATAAAATAAAATAGCCCAGTAGTCAAATTTCATTGCTTTATAAATTTATGATAAGCCATTTACATTTTTTTTTTTTTTTTTTTTTTTTTTTTTGGTGTAAAACGAATTTGCAATCAAACCCTGAAATCTAGTTCAATAAGTACAGAAATAAAAAACTCAGTTCTCAGAATTTGTTTCTATGATGATAGTGATGTTATTCAAAGAAGCCAGAACAGGTAAGCTTTACAGGTCGAAATAGAAGACTCTGATAAATAGAAAATTTCAGTTACAAACTTGAAATTCAAGCTTTACTTTCTCTCTGTTGCTTTGTGTTTTGATAATGAAAATGAATTTTTGAAACAAAGAGAGAACCAAGCAATAGGTGCAATGCAAGTCCAGACTTCTTTCACATTGAGACAAAGAGCGTTTAATCATAGAAATTAACACAACTTAAATCATAATTACGCTATAGAAATAGAATAGCCACCTCGGCTCTCAAGTCTTTTCATATTTTAATTACAAATGATTGGAAAAGTTTTAACGTTTAAGTATTTTGGACTTAAAAAAAAAAAAAGAGTTTTAACTAATTTAGTTATGCCAAAAAAAAAAAACCAGTTCCTCAAAAAAAAAAAAAAAAAAAAAAATGTAGAAAAAACCAATTTTAGTTAGAGTAGTATTTTAATTTTTTTTAAATCTTTATTTTTGAGTTTAGAGTAGTATTTTTAATATATAAAATACTTCTGTATCTTAAAGTAAAACATATTAATCATTTAAATATTTACTCAACAAAAAAATTGTAATATTTATATTTATTATAAATATTTCAGTGAGAGTACATAAATTACTAATTATTATATAATTTCACACTTATCATATAGTGTACTAGAGTTCTTATAATTGCACATCAAATATATATGTGTGGATTTTAGGCTTTTAGTCACAATTTATGTGATTTTTGGTTATTGTGGCACTTAAGGGCCATGAATTAAAATGTTTGGAAAAGTTCATGGCATTAATTGAACTATTTATTAATTGAAGATTTATTTTTTAAAATTTAAAACAAGAAAATGTATTTATAAAGAATCAGAGTATACAATGGAGAGGATAAAAGGGTAGAATAAAAAATGCGTTTGTTCAAAGGATCATATTCCGAGTAAAGAAAATTATATAATTTATTAAAGTCTTTAATAAAGGATAGCTAATTGGAGCAAGGGGAGAATGGCCACTTGACACCATCATGATCTATTTTAATTTTTAGTTTACTTCCTAATCACCTTCAATCATATTTCATAATAATTTAATAACTTATATTACCGCCAAACATATTTTATAAGGTTAAATTAAACTAAGTTATAGTCCTAGAAATCAAAATATTTTTCTTTATTTTGCTTGTCATGTTAACACTTCATCCTTTCCCATGATATTTGACCCAACTGACACATCCAAGACATTAAATCCTCTCAAAATCTCTCCACAAGTATAAGTGCTTGTGGGGTGTGGGGGACAAGGGTCGAGGTTCAAGTCTCTAGGAGGGAGCTTTACATACATATACATTTAGATTAGACTGGAGTAGAAATTCTATCTTGTATAAAAAAAAAAAAAAAAAAAAAAAAAAAAAATCCTCTCAAAATATTTACAAGAATATCTTCATCTCTTTCTTACTCAAATGATTAAGAGTATAATCCTACTATATATGCTCATACTTGAACCTCTTGTTTTTTGGTCATCATATTGAGAGTGCACATCTTCTTTCCACGAGCCATGACCATGTTATATATGGTGACTTTCTATTTAATTACCACCCACAAAAGTACTTGCCTTTCTTATTAAGCTATCCAACAGAAATCAAATTTCTCTTCAAATCTGGGTCTGGCCTAATATTCTGCATTTTCCATATAGCTCCACTCAAGAGTATGATTCAAAAATCACCCTTGCCCATTATATCCAAAGGTTCATCATCAACTAGAAGAAATTTTCTGAAATCACCATTGACATAGTTCTCTATGTATTCTTGATGTGCGGCAAAAGGTGACCAATTACACCTAGAATTCTATGATGACAACTACTCCTAAAATGGAAAAATAAAATAAAGCACCTCCCTTTTGCACACATGTCGCTATGGCCCCAAAACAAAGGTTAGGTTTGTCCCATAAAATCCGTAGTCGACCAATACTATACATTTGGTCCTTTTGTCCACTCTTGTTAAGATTCAGATTTAATTGATATTTTGAGATAGAAATAAAACCTAACTATATCCTTTTGTCCCTAAATAATAGTTTAGAACTTTAAGTTCTATTTTCACCCCTAAAATATGTATTTTATTTAGAGACATCGACGAAAGTGGAATTTCAAGTATGAGAATAGAACTTTATATATATATATATATATATATATATATATATATAAGGAATAAAATAAAACATGTACCATATTTAAAAAAAATTTGTATATCACTTCAAAAAAAAAAAAAATTGTATATAAAATTATTTTATTCCTAAAATATTTTAGCTTTATTCTTGGTTATGTGATTTTTATTCCTAAAATAATTTAGTGCTCAAGTTAGTCTTTTTGTTTCTTTTCCATTATATTACTTGCTTACAAAATTCGATCCTGCAATCATCTCTCTCTCAATCTAAGACTAAAAGAGAGAAAGAGTGATTGTTGTTGGAGATCAAAATTTCCTCTAATTGTTTGTTTTCTCAACGAATTATTAATTGCCTTTTTAATTTTAATTTCTTTTGTTTATGTTTATTGGAAATATATAGAAGATTATTGTGGCTTTTGATTTTCATCATGTTCATGCATTTTTGTTGTTTTTTTTTTTTTTTCAAAGAGTCTCGCTCTTGTTTGTGGGATCCAAGTGTAACACATGAAATTTGTTTGGCCGCATTTTGCCCTACCATTTATGGTCAAAACCAAGTAAACAAGAGGTTATATCAGCACTCCGTTAGCCATATGATAATGGGAAGGGAACGAAAAGATAAATTAGGTATGTCTTTTTTTTTTCTTTTTTTTTTTTCTTTGGGTAAAAAAAGGGTATGTCTCTTATATTATATTTTATGAGGATTATAAGAAAAAAAAATTTCATGGAATAAAATAGAATCTGAACCAAAATTTAGGAAACACATGCATAATTTCGCACATTAAAAAAAAAAAAAAAAAAAAAAAAAAAAAAAAAAAAAAATCTTATAGGCCCTTCATTATTCACATAAGCAATCCATATAAAGGAATAGAGGACTAAATGGTATATATTTAAGATCTAAAAAAGACTATAAATCCATAATGAGACTCGGGGTTTGAAACCTCTTGTCAATATCTTGGGACCACTTCATGAGATTCTTATCTACAATAACCTGATGTATGTGGGATGGGGAAACTGTATATCCCCAAAGAAATAGTAAGATATTGAAAGAGATCTATACACCCTTGTTTGTAAAAAAAAAAAAAAAAAAAAATTACTTTCTTCGATTTTTATACAGAATAAAATGCTGAATGTCACCATAACTTTGAATTTAGATAGGAATTAATATAGTATAGAATAGTTTGTCCTTTATAATATCTAGTGACTGTAACACCCAAGCCTTTTTCTTAAGCAATTTTACATGTGATTAATATATCAAGTGATTTTTTTTTTTTCATTAAGGTGGTTAATTATTTTGCAGAGGTCTTTTGAGTGTCTAAAGCTTGTAATGACATTTATGTGATTTGTGGCAATGGGCTTAGTGAAAATTAAGGAAGTGAAGAAAATTAAGGGTAAAGTGGTAAATGCCTTCTCAAGATACTTGTAGTTAATGGTCCACAATTGGCACAGCCTCCTCCTTGGATCCATACGGTTTTCTCCAGCTTCTTAAAGCATTAGCATCTGATTTCTAAAAAATATTCAATTTTACGTTCTGAAAAACTGCTTTATCTATTATACTATATCACTTTACAATACACCCAACATCCCAACTTTTATTTTACCATACAACACATTAAAATAATATATATACACAATAAAATAATATAACCCAATACCCAAATAAAATTTAATACCCAAATAAAAACCCAAAACCCAATAAAATATTATTTTTAAAAAATACCATCTTGCTACAGTATCATCATAAAAGTAGGATGGTACTGTAGCGTAAAATTTTTTAGAATTGGAAGTGTGCGTAATGTAAGATTTATGGGGTTTGACGCTAAATTTTAGCATGCCGGATATTGATGCTCTTATGTTCTTCTCTAGCTTCTTCTTCTCTTCCTGTTTTCTCCACCTCATGGCTGACCCATTGCAAGCCTCCTCTACTCACAACCACCCATTATCACCACTTAAAGCAACCTAAACCACACCAGCACTACTCCATTTTAATGGAGGCAGCAAGTGCTTTTCTCCTTGAGTTGCTGAAACAGTGGTGTAAAGGTGAAATTTTCTTATATCCACTTCCTTATTATTTTGGTTATGGTCTAACACTTCTATAGAGTCAATCTCTTGGGCAGGGATGATATTTTGATATGGGTATTTCTTCTTGAATATGTTCCAAAAATGGGTAGTGCAAGCTTCAGATTTTGGGTTGTGTGAGATGCTTCTTTTAGTTTTGTTCGATTTATGGTTTTGTATGAGTTCTACTAAACTTCGTTTTGTGGTCACTTATTGTGTTAATTTCTTAAAATTCTGGTGTTTATGTATAGCACCAATGATATAAAGGTTTGTTGAAGATGAACATATGATATTTCTTGAAAGGGGATATGGAGTTTGGTGTTCAAAAAGACCATTTGACCACACTTAATACGCAATTTATTTTCTATAGAAACTCCGCACAAGTTGTAGTTAAAAGTTCATAATAACCACCATAGATTGAATTTGGAAGCCTAAGATGGCTATAATGAAAGCTAATTCATATATCTTTTACTTGATTCAGCTCTCAAAGCATTTGGTTAAGTAGAATAATTATAATGATTCTTCTTTTGAGACCCTAAACCTGTCAGGGACAGATTTGAGTCAGCCACATTCAGTGAATTCTAGTAAATTATATAAAAATTATTTTGAGCCGAATTTTTGATGGTATATACTAAACATTTAAGAGCTTATCCCTATTTAATTTTAAGTTAATTGAATAATTTTTCATGGACCTAATGATTTTCACAAAGTGGCTAGCTTGCTATATAGTGAATCAGAAAGTGCGATGAAAACTCTGAGATTTTGTGGAATTTACTTCAAACCTTTGTTAAGTGGATTGGCTTGTAAATCCGTGACATGTGCCTTAGTTAATTTCAATAATGATTTGGTTTAATCAATTGGTGTCCAGAAGGAAACTCTTGAGACATACTACCTTTATTTTGAAGTGATTTTTTTATTTTTATTTTTTTTTAATGTTATCTAATAAATGCACATTGTTTACTGTAGTATATTAAAATGCTTTGGTTGTGTTATGATCCTTTGGATCACTTGTATGCTTGTTTGATATCCTTTGGGAATAGATGCCTTGGGATAGTCAAGTTAGGCTTTAGTCCCTCGATTTGATTTTAGGGGACTATTTTCGACCTATGGAGAAAAGTTTGATGGTACTTTGCAATAGGCCTTGTTATTGATAGGCTTGATCATTGTATTTCTAGGTTTCAAGAATCTTGGTGATGGACCTAGTGATTGGATTGCTTGATTAGGTGGTGCTCGGTTGAGGTAAAATTGGTTGGCTTCTCAAGGTAAGTGGCTTCTAAATGAGATTTTTTTTTTTTTTTTTTTAAAGAAATAAAAAGACTCATTATTGCACTCTAGCATTTTTATGGTTAAACCCATTTTGAAGCATTAATCATGGTTTCCAAAAGCATACTATGTGTACTATTATTGTTAGTTAAGAAATTATGGAAAACGGATAAAGCCTTGAAGGTGCATCATAATTGTCAATGCATATGGGGAAATGCATGATTTGTTAGCATGGAAAAGATAAGCATCTTTTATATAATTCTTGGGAATGGATTTTATGGATTTATTGCATTATTTGCAAATTCTAAAGATGTTTTATCTTGACTTGTGATATTTGGAAAATTGATAGAAAATCTTATTGACAAGAAATGATTTGAGAAAATTTGAGGACTTTGTGAAATGCTTGGATATTCAAAGGTTTTATGAAACTACTTGGAAACAAACTACGAGTTTCAATTTCATTTAATTATGAGCTTTGTGTTGTTTTTACCCTTGTGCCATGACAAGTGTGATTACCTAGCCAGATGCTGCAGTCTTTGTGACAATGGTATCTTGGCACCCTATCTTTGTGGCGGATTGATGCCTTTGTGGCATAATTGATGTCTTCGTAGCATATTTGATGTCTTTGTGGCATAACTTGATGTCTTCGTGGCATACCTAATGTCTTTATGTTGGCTTGTCATGTGGCCTTGGGTTGGATTTTCAGGCTTTGGAATAGTGTTTTGATAGCTCGCAATATATAATATGTAATTTCATGTTGAAATATTTTGAGAAAGCTTTGTGCTGTATTATTTCAATCATTCTTGTCATTTTACCAATGAAAATGAATTTTCTTGATTTTCGTGGAAATCCCCAAATTATAACACCATGAAACTTGCCTTTCCTCCGCCCCCATTAATTATGCTACTTATTGAAATTTAGCTAATCCCACCCTCCAATAGTTTTACAATTAAATTAGCCACACGTCGGGGTGATTGCAATGCTATATTAAATTGGGAGATTTATGCTATAAATGGTTAGTGACTCAACTTGCTAAATTTATGAGGCCATAGCTAATCCTATTAGAGGTTGGGCTCTTGAGGTTTGTTAGCCTTAGGCATAGTAGGTCTAGATTTTACAGTTTAGGTTGCGTGTTCTAGGAAGGATCATAACCTTGTGTTAATTCATTTGGAGTTTTGAAATATATTCATGTATTATTTGGAGGTACATGAT
Organism: Quercus lobata; assembly: GCF_001633185.2. Lineage (NCBI taxonomy): Eukaryota > Viridiplantae > Streptophyta > Magnoliopsida > Fagales > Fagaceae > Quercus > Quercus lobata. Next base: position 1,442,586 of record NC_044906.1, on the reverse strand, counting down.
TTTAGTTATTGTTTGTAAATGTGTTATAGAGCTCCGACTTGTAAGGTGGAGATTTTAGTATGATTATTTATTTTTATCGTGTGTAAAGGAGAAGAAAAGAAACAAAAAACAAAAAATCTCCTATGTTCTCACCCTTAGTGGTTCTTCTCTCATGCTTTGGACCCTTTTGGGTTTGGGTCGTGACAGTGATGGATATCGATACTTTTGTATCTTAATTAGACTACCTTTGCTTCAAAAGGTAAAGATCTACATTCGAATTAGGAATCACACTATCCTTGCTCAAGATAAATAACTAAATTAGAAAATGAATCGATAATATAAAGAGTGAAAATATATAATGGAGTTATGATTTATTTGATTTAAGATTAAAAAAAAGTCTAAAATGAAAAAAAAAATAAAAATAAAAACACACGGTATCCATCACAAGAGGAAAGTTCGTCAATTATCTTTTGAAACAAAGCAAAAATAATAATTTCTAACATCACCTTGTACCACAAATAACTTACAACCCATACTTCACTTTCTTGCCTAAGATCCTTGATCCATATGTTGAAATGGCCATGTCAATAAGAAGGTGAAATTGCATCCATGCGAATAGGGTAATTGGAACACTAGCAAGACAAATGACAGGAATGACCACCCATGATTTTCCTTGTAGAATAATAAAAAGAGAAGCACAAAGTGTTATCATCGCGGTTGCTATGGAGAGGATAAGGGTGGAAAGGCCTATCATCATCTTTATGGATAAGGATCTAAGGAAATCTTCCTCTGCATAACATGATGTGAGAATGCCAAGAAACATCAACAATGAAGTTGAGGAAGAAAGTAGAGACAAAGCATCAGATATTATAAAGAGCATAAACACCTTCTCATTTAAGAAAATTGGAAAGCCTGAATAATGTTTGTTGCCACCTGGAACAGTAATTGTTGCTGCAAACATAATGGTAACAATCAGAGCAGCTACCACTGTACAAGAAGATGCTGTCCCCTTCATCCATTTTTCTCCTTTCACCAACTCTTTATGGCTTGCTATAAACAATTCTCGAGGTCTTTTACCATTTGAGTTTTTCCTTTCTAATATGGAAGGATGGACAATGCTCTCCACCTCCTGCATTTATTAAACAAAATCATAAAGACTATTTCTTAAGATATATAAAAAAAAAAAATTAAATACTTTGTAACTTTGCATCTTTTTCCTTTTTTTAAGAATGCTTCTTTCTATTATAAATGAAAAGTTTATAGGATTAATAAGTGAGAAAGATTGAATGCCTGAAAGTTAGCATGTTGAGTTTTGTGTACATTATACGAGTTACTTTTATATGGCTTTTGATTTTCACACATGTGCTATTTCACATTTTTTTTTTTTTTTTTACATTCACTTTTATATGTTAAAATGTGGAAATTTTTACATCAATTATGTATATAACTATAAAATAGTGGATGTGAATGAGTGTGAAAGAATACTTTTCTCTTTTATATAGGCACACTAAATAATGCAAAAATACAAAAATACCTAGATATGCAAGTATATAAAGGTAGAACATTGTAATGTAAGGATAATAAAGTACAGTGAAAAAGTGTATTGATACTCTGAATCATGACAGTTACGACTTGGCCTTGGGCTCCAAGGCCTATTTGGCCTAGTATCTAGGAATTTTTATTTTCTATTTTAAATTTTTGGAGAGAGAGGCCTAGTATATAGGATAAACTATAATAATATGGCACTCTATAGGTTTTATCTCTTGTAATTCATAGGTGAAATTACATAAAAAGTACTAGAGTTTACACACTTTTTTAGATTATGTCTCAAGTTTTTAATTTTGTTAATTAAAGTCATAAACTTGTGAAATCATTTAAATTTGAAGCCTGTATTCATATATTTTATTCATATATGTTATTTTGGACACTAATAGAGTACAAAAAAAAAGGAAGCCATTTATAAAATTTGTATTTTTACTAAGGAATCAATTTTGATTTTTTTGACTCTCTCTCTATGTAGTTTTCTCTCCAAGCTTTCTATTAATCAATAATTGCAAAATTGACTTATAAACAAATCTTAAGCGAAATGTAGAGTTTAATCACTTGTTTTATGTTTTAATCTGTCATGTTGCTGTCCAAAATAATAGATATGGACAAAAACCTTAATCGAAGCAATGTTATAAATTTAAGACCTAATAATATGAAATATGGTATAAATTGTACACCGTTTTATATAGCTTCATCTAATTTATATTATTTGATTCTATTCAATAGATTGTATCTTTTAAACTTAATGGAGTGGAACTCTTGTTAATTACTTGTTACGCACTTTAATAACTTTTTTTATTCATTTTTTTTTATAAAATCACAATTGAATTAATTAAATCACATAATATCTCCTTGCTTGTAAAATATCAAATTGATAAAAGATTAGTAATTATCTTTTATATAAAATGTTCAAAATTTTTAAAATTATATAGAAAACAAGAGTTAATATATCAAATCAATAAAAACGTTGTTATAGATAGTTTAAATATTATAAAAGATAACCAATTATTATATTCTGTACATTAAATTGTTCTATTATTTTAATTTAGAAATTTAATGACTTTTTATTTTTTTTTATTTTTTATAGGAATTAGAATATGAAACCACCCAACCTTTTACTCTATTTCATTTCACTTCCATATTTTATTTATCAGTTTATGATTTTCCCTCCCTTTTTAATTATCTTATTTCCGTTCATTTTCTTTATCTTGTTGGTGGGATATTGAAGTCGTAGTTATCCTTGCACATTCTGACATTTACGTGGATCCTTAGTCACCTATTCACTCACGCATTCTCACGTTTTAGTTTAGAATTGAGTTTACAAAGAGTGTCAGAAAATTAATCATAAAAGAACTGAAAACAACTCATCATTGAAATTATATTAAAAATATATAAATAGATAAAGTCAAAATATATTATACCTTATACCATTGTACTTCTCTTTGCATAAGAAAAGCTGCTCCTGGAACCGAATTACGTCTAGCGGAAGGTTCAAACATCATTGCTAAGTGTAATATGTTATTGTAGACACTCAATTTTGCACCCATGATTTAATCAAGGAGAATGACTTGAATGACCATCCATGTACCCCAAAAATCATAATTGCATTTCATGCATCAATTTGTTCTTGCATAGCATGCATCAATTTGTCTTTGCATTATATGCATTAATTCATTCATTGCATATCATAAAAATGATCTTGAGATTCTAACGGTCACAACAGTGTTTTCGGTTTTCAAATCGAAACATCGGATCGAAAGATATCGCATGATTAAGTATGCACGGTCAACATGCATTGTGTCTAGGTAAGGTCGACCACACAAGATTAGTTTAAATTAATTCTGATTGATTAAACAATTAAAATTAATTAAATAATTTTGTGATTGGTTGATAATTAGTGTTTAAAATAGGATTGCATGCATAGGAAAAAAAGGAACGATTGGATAACAATAAAATTGTGGATGATCTGAACTTTATCTAGATTTATTTTAAGGTATTTATCTATAAGATAATTATTCTTAAATAGCTTATATTATCCAAAAAAAGAGATAAAAAAATCATAGATGAAGGATGAAAACACATCTAGGTACATGGACCGGCCAAAAAACCCTAGAAGAGGAGTCCAAATGACACTCGAACACGAAAGAGTGTTCGGAGCCATAAGGCCAATTCAGCAAAAGGATGCGAAAGGGCCGAATTTTCCTTTGTTGGGCTTTGGCCCAATAGCCCTCGGGTGATGATGATACACACCCTTTTCGGACTTTTCGCAAAAGGATGCATCCAGATTCTCATCCTAATTGTCTTAACCTATTTTTTAAAGTCTTCTAGCCTCTATAAATAGAGACTGAATCTCATAATTCAACACCTTTTTTTATGCTCTAAGAGGCACATGTTTTGGGCTCCTAAACAACTTATATTTTCTGATCTCCTTTTTGATTTTTTGTTGAAGCTAAGGTTTTTAGGTTTCAAGGATAACTGAATAAGTTTCTTTGAACCCCAAAACATCCTCTCAAGTAGAAGAGTGCTCATGCAAGATGTTGCTTTCTAACTCTTTTATTGTTATGCTTCTCTTTTGATGATGCTGTATCTTTAATTGTTTCACATATTCATATTCTTCCTTGTTGATCTTGTTTATGAAAATATGTTCTTAATTTCTTTATTGTTGCTATAATCTGTTTCTTAATTCTAAAGATCTGCATGTAATTAATTTTTTTTCTTTAAAATAAAACAAATCTGCATATTCCTTAGATGTAACAAATCTGCATCTTCCTTAGATATAGATCTAAATTTTTCTTCAAAATAAAACAGATCTGCATCTTCCTTAGATGTAGATCTGAATTTTTTCTTTAAAATAAAATAGATTTGCATTTTCCTTAGATGTAGATCTGAATTTTTCTTTAAAATAAAACAGATTTGCATCTTCTTTAGATGTAGATCTGAATTTTTCTTTAAAATGAAACAGATTTGCATCTTCTTTAGATGTAGATCTGAATTTTTCTTCAAAATAAAACAGATTTGCATCTTCCTTAGATGTAGATCTGAATTTTTCTTCAAAATAAAATAGATCTACATCTTCATTAGATGCAGATCTAAAATTTTCTCAATTAAAAAACTAATTTGTATCTTCCTTAGATACATATCTGATTTTTTTAATGCATACAGATTTTTGAAATAAGAAAAAGGTTAAACATGATTATGTGTGTGTTTGTTTAATTCATATTGCATAAATTTGAATTATGAGTGAAACTCTCTTCTTAAAAAAGTCATTTTCATTCTTTTAAAACATATAAAAAACAAATCTGATTTTTCTGTTTTCAAAAACCCTCTTTTTATTATTATCAAAAAACAGTCTTGATTTTTCTGTTATCAAGAACCCTTTTTTTTAATTCTTAAAAAAAAGATCTAATACATTTTCAAATTAAAAGACTTTATTTTATGTAATAAACACAGATCTAAATTTTTATCTCCAAAAACCACTTTTCTCTACATACTACAAAACAGATCTGGTATTTTGACAAATCAAAATCAATTTTTTTTACCAACCAAAACAAATCTAATTCTTTTCAAAAGAAGTGACTTCATTTATAAATAAATTTGTGTGATTTGATATTTGTTTCACATGTTCAACATATCATTCATGACATGCATAAAATGGTACATTGGTCACAAGAGTCTAGAAGACCAGACTCTATCTGGACGAAATGGGTGCCTAACACCTTCCCATTCCGTAACCTAGCCTCCGGATTTAGGTCTTTGGCTAAGTAGATCTAAGCATTGTCTTTATTTATTTTAGGTAGAATGTAACTAGGACAAAAAGTCATGTAATTATTTGGTAGATTGTAACTAGGACCCAAAGCCATGTAAATTTTCAATTTTTCAAACATGTAATTTATTATTCAATTAATGCAAGGAACTATTCAGTCATGTATTTATTTATTGTATAAAAAATAAGTAGCGCATTACAAAAAACTAGACCTATAGTGGCATTTGAAGTGTCCTATAGTGGCGTTTTAAAAAATGGGTCTATAGTAGCGTTTACAAAGGCCTATAGTGGCGTTTGTCAAATGCCACTATAGGCACTTTTTACTATTATTTTTTTCCCGGTTGGGTAGGGCCTACACTGGCGTTTATCAAATGCCACTATATGCATTTTGTATTTCAGATTTTTTTTTTTTGGTTTTTTAATAAAGCAAGAGAAAAAAGATCTATAGTGGCATTTGACAAATGCCACTATAGCCCAACCCAAAAAAAAAAAAAAACTGAACAGAATGAGTTCCAACGTATGTAATGGAATATGCCATATTCCAAAATATTTGAATATAATATAAATATATATTTATTTAAATGTATATATTATTATATATTTATATTTAAATGAGAGATGTTACGTTCACAATAATTTTACAACATTTTGACAAAAAATCATAAGTGGTTAGTTGTTATCGGTTCAAATTTGAACTTAACACTTGGATTATGTTTTTGCCCCAACAATAACAATTAGTAACAACCTACCACTTAAAATTTGTTGTGAAAATGTTGTTGATATATCATTTCTTTTTATATATATGTACATATATTATTATTTTTATGTAAAAGAGATACTACATCCACAACATTTTTACAACAAATCATAGGTGGTTAGTTGTTATTAGTTCAAATTTGAACCTAACACTAAGATTACTTTTTTGCCTCAACAATAACAATTAGTAACAAGTTACCACTTAAAATTTGGTATAAAAATATTGTAAAAATATTGTGGATATATCATTTATATAAATATATATATATATATATATATATATATATATATATATATATATATATATATATTTTAAAAAACATTGAAACCCCCCACCTACCCCCACTCTCCCATATCTCTCCCTTATCTCCACGCAAAGCCTCAGACTTCCTTTCTTCTTTTTTTTTTCCTTAACTTTCCACACCAAGTCTCATACTTCCTTTCTCTTTTTTTTTTTTCCTTAACTCCCCACACCAAGTCTCAGACCTTTTTTTTTTTTTTTTTTTTTTTTTCTCCCTTATCTCCACTCATATTTCTTCTTTCACTTCACACCTAATTGATTCTTTTCTCTTCCTTTCCATTTTGATTTTATTTCTTTTGTTTTATTTGTGGTGGTGTTAATGTTTGTGGGTTTTGGATTTGCAGATGGTGTTACAGCTTACTGATTTTGAAGCCATTGGTTGTATAGTTGCAGGTAAGCATTTTTTTTTTTTTTTTAAATTTATGATTGTTTTGGTCTATTTATTTTTTTTATAATAGTTTTGGTATATTCCTTGTTTGCTGTTAACTTTGCTTTGTGGGGTGGAGTTGCTTTTTTTTTTTTTTTTTTTATTTTTTTTTTTTTTTTATCTAACTTTTGGGTGTGAGCATGTTGTGTTTGATCTTGAATTTTTTTAGGTGGGTTTGTGTCTCATTTTGAATTTGTTGGGATAGCTATGGTGATGGAGTTCCTTTTTTTTTTTTTTTTTTTTTTTTGGATGTGAGCATGTTGTGTTTGATTTTGAATTTTTTTAGGTGGGTTTGTGTCTCATTTTGAATTTGCTGGGATAGCTATAGTGTTTGTATTTGGAGTTGCCATTTTTTTTTTTTGGATGTGAGCATGTTGTGTTTGATTTTGAATTTTTTTAGGTGGGTTTGTGTTTCATTTTGAATTTGCCGGGATAGATAGCTATAATGTTTGTATTTTGTTTTGTATATTTTAATTTAATTAAAATTGTAATATTAATTTAATTTCAATCTTAATTCAATTAAAAAAAAACTTTTTCACGTCAACAAAAATAATTCTTTTGATTTTGGTAGTAAATTTTATTTTTTATTTTTTTGTGTTTTTTGCCTATAGTGGCGTTTCTAGAGTCTATAGTGGCATTTGTGAAACGCCAATATTGTATCGTCACGACAGACCTATAGTGGCATTTACAAATGCCACTATAGACCCTTTTTTTTTTTTTTTTTTTTGAAAAAGGCTATATAGTGGCGTTTTTTGTAAAATGCCACTATAGGTCTATAATAGCGGTACAATAGTGGCGTTTGTAAACACCACTATAGCAAACGTAACTATAGCCAAAATGGGCCTATAGTGGTGTTTTTAGTACCTATAGTGGTGTTTCACAAAGGCACCCAATTTTGGTGGTCTCTCATAGTTATTTCCATCGCTATCTACCCAAGAAAATGTTAAGGGTAATATGTTCTTTGCAGATCTGCATAGGTGGCGAAATACTTCATCCTGACGATAAAGAATGGCTAACTTAAATGAGTCTCGATCCGTAGAATTTTCAAGACACAATACAAGGTCAAGATATGCTACCACTATTTCGGTAACAAACTCAACTCTCCCTTGCTTGACAGCTTTGATCATGGCTTTAATAACCTTACCTTTTTCTAGTTGAAAATTCAAACCTAGTAATACTTCGCACATGCAAAGTAAAAGTTTTTTGGATTGGTGGTGAAGAATCTTCAATTCATATATTTGATTGATTTCTGAGCCAATAATCAAAACAATCTTTAGTCAACTAAATGAGAGAGAGAAAAAAAAATGAAGAAAAAAGAAGTTGACCACAATGATCAATGAGTAAGATATGAAATTAATTGACTAAATGTATCATACCCAGGAATTTAAGGAGACTCCAAACAAATCCTCAAGCTACAAAGTGAATAAACAAAAAACAAAATCATATACACTTACTTAAAAAAAATAGAGAATAGTTAGTTAGGGTTGCTGTTAGTAAATTATGCATTGCTACCAAGATTAGTTTTACTGATGTATGTTTGTAATGTATTTATTCGAGTAGTTAGAAGTTTGTTAGATCCTAGAGGAAGCTATCGACGTACTTAACAGTATACATAGAACTGTAAAATCCATGTAGAGTAGAGAATCAAATCTCCATTGCCTTGAAAGAACCAGAAATGTTTTCCATTTCTTCAACTAATCACTAGCCGACCCTAGACCTGGGCAACTTAGGCAAATAAGTTGCCCCCAAATGCCAAGGCGAATAAGTACTTTTTTGTTTTAAAAAAATGTGAGTTGTTCAATTCTGTTGGGTTAAAAATAGATTAACCCTGGTTAATTAATTCAATTATCCAAGTTGATTAATTATCCAAATTACATGAAATATTATGGAGGCACAAACAAATCACCAATCTAAACTAGAGTGCAGTGGAATATAAATTGACACAATGATTTGTTGATGAATGAGAAACCTTTGCAAGTAAAAACCTTATCGGGTGAATTTTAGGTCATCACTCTTGAAGAATCCACTAATTAAGAATAAGTGGTTACAAGTATAAGGAATCTTACCACTATCTAGCCTATCCCAAAATATCAATTTACAGTTGAACCCTTACGCTAATCTCCAATCAGACTTGATCTTGTAGAAACTTCTCCTTTGCACGAATCTCAATCTGTAACTAATTGCACAACAATTTGATTTTTCTTGTTTGATGCAAATTTCTTCAATTCACGCTTATAGATTTGAAAGAAGCTTGGAACATAACCCAAAGATGCACAAGATGTCGCAGTAGCTTCACAAAAGCGTGTATCTCAATAACAGTCTTTGTGTTTATGATGAAAAAAAAAAAAAAAAAAAAAAAAAAAAAAAAAAAAAAAAAAAAAAAAATTGCTTTTATATCCTCCAAAGACCTAGAGCATGAAACCCTAGAAAAGCCTTGTCATCATGGGCCAGAAAACAGATCTACAAATTCAGAATCTAGATACATCAATAGATTGAGAGGTGTCGAGCTAGGTATTGCAATTCATTAAAGCTTGATAGATTGGAGGTGTTGAGCTAGGTATTGAGACAACCTATTTCAGCTTTTCTTGTACTGTTTCTTGAGTAATTTTCATATCTTCAATAATACCACTTGTTATACTTCTTCAAAGTACTTCATATTTTTTTTAAAACCACTTAGAACTACATAATTAGAAGTAAAGTGTGTTTTGTCATATGATATGTCAATTCATAAAATATGACCCTAACAATTTTTGTATTTTTTTTTCCTTTTAATAATGACAAATTTTTTTTTTTTTTGATTAATGTTGAAAATACTACAAATTTTATTGCATGGGAATTACAAATTATTGTACTACCAATTATAAGAACTAATTTATATATTCATTTATTATTTTGTTGAAGTGCTACCAAGTACATTCTTTTCCACATCATTTTGTAACATTTTTGTAATAAAGGTTGCAGTAGTTTTAGCATTTTCTCCCAAAAAAAAAAAAAAAGATTAATAGAAATCCAACAAATCACCATTGAGTAAATAAAAAATGCTAAAACTACTACAATTTCTACTAAAAAATACTTACGAAATGATGTGGCTAAAATAGACAGGTAGTTTGGTACCACTTAAATAACATAATAAATGAATGGTTGAAACAATTTTTTTATTTATTGGTGACGCTTTAGTCTGTAATGCATATGTGACAAAATTTGTTATATTCGTAATGTCGTTCAAGTGAATTAGTTATATAAAAAAGTAAGAATAATGCATTTAAATGAATAGAAAATTATAATGCATAATATTAACTAAATTAATGGTTAATAAATTTTATTGAAGTGATATTTAAATATACAAAGGCCCATTTAAAATTTTCGTCTAAGATCTCAAACTATATTCAATCGGATTGTTAATCAGCTACAAATAACTTCAATCCCACAAGTTCTCCACCACAATTAAAAACCCCAAATTTATTTCTATCCCACATTTCAAATCTTATTTATATTAAGCTTGATAGATCTAACCATGTGCTTTGGAAGTATCAAATAATACCTTCCATTCTTTGATCATACTCCTTGCTCGATTTTATTGATGGTACACAGCTAAATCCTAAAAAGTATCTCCTAGATAAGAGTGGTACAACTCTAGTAGTGGAACCACGGTTTTGAAACCCAGACCGTTTAATGAACCAAAAAAGGGAGAGGTTCCAAGTTTTTTGAGGTTGGGTCGAGGTTCAACCGAGGTCAAATTGTGATGTATCATTTAAATTTTTAATATATTTGATACTTAAATTGATTTATATTTATTAATTTTTCATTTCTGACCAACAAGATGTGTGTCTCCCAATGGTTTGCATGTTGGACATGTTATTCACTTGTTGAGAGCAAGTTCAAGTCTTGCCAGCAACATATTTTCATCAATTTTTACCAAAATAATGAAATAGATGAACCAAGTTCTTATAAAACCAGTTCAAGGACCGGTTCTTGGTTAACTCGGTTAGACTGGCTAGTTTGGTCTGGGTTTAAAAACAATGAGTGGAACAAGACATTACGCAAGGAGTTGGAAGGTTCTGGAATGATGATAATGTTTTAATACCATAAAAATAATTTTAAGACCAAGATATGGTTGTTAATTTAATGTATAATTATTTGCTGCATAAAGCCACATATATTAGTAGAAAGAATGACATATGTGACTTGGTAGGCATAACATGTGCCTTGGGAACAAATATCATGTGTAAGACACTTGTCAAGAAGATAATAAACAAGAAGACATTTGTCACATTGTATGGAAGATGGAGAAGTTAAATCCTACACATAACCACCTCCTCCCTTACTTTGTGGGATAGTTACAAGCTGAAAATAATTTTGATCTACATATTTTTTAAGTAGAACTAAAACAAAGTACATGAAATATAACTTTAGTAAAAGTAGAAACAAAGACGAAGGGATGGTAAGAAGTAACAAAAATGGACATGTCAATTAAGAAAGTAACAGAGAGCATGATTTTAGATAGAATAGATTGGAGGAATAGAATTAATGTTGCTGACCCAATTTAATCTGTTGAAGATCTATAGCTGACCCCCAAATTTTAAGATTAATGCTTTGTTGTTGTTGTAACAATATTTTTGATATAAAACAAGGCTATTACTATTTATTAGGTGAGAAAAATAAAAATTTTCCAAAATATTATTTTTATTGTGACAGACCAAAATTCCTATTGAACAATATATATATATATATATATATATATATATTGACAACAATTTACCTGATCTGATATTTCTTGCTTGACTGCATTTTTCTATCTCTGATTTTTGGATGCTTATAGGAATTTGATTGGTGTCATGAGCCAGTGGAATGCATATACCTTGCAGCAGAAGTTGCCAATCAATCTCATGTAAAAAGAAAAAGAAAAAACGATGATAAAGAAAAATAAAATTGGAAGACTTCATTTTTTTAATTTTAATATCTATACTACTATTTAAGGGGCTTCCTCTGTTTAGGATCCTCATTTTTTTTTTGGTTCAAAAATGCCCATATACCCTTATGTTTAAGTAGAGACAAAATTAAAGGACAATCCAGTAAAAATACAACTCTGATTCCCATTAAAATATTGCCTAAAAAATAGGGCCACTTTCCTGTTAATTTTCAAATTGCTTTATCCACTTATAAATTAGATTCTCAAAATAAAAATTATATATATAAAATACAAAACATAGGTTTTTTTTTTTTTTTTTTTTTTTTTTTGCTACAAAATAAACGTAATACTTGTTCATTTTTTGAAGCTAGCCTGGTGACATTCCTGGTTATATTCGTAGTTCTAAATGCGTAAGTAAACCTTAAATTGAGATGAATGAAAAATTATGATACTAAAAAAAAAAAAAAAAAAAAGTCTCATCGCATGCGCGAAGCGTGTTTGATGAGGCTAGTTATTAAATAAGTTCTTAGAAGCTCACATTCATTTATGTTAAAAATATAATATTTATTTCTATTAGGTTTTAAATTTTGGAGTTATAACAAGTGCTAAATTGTTATATGTTAGTTGAAAACAACCAAAACTCATTGTTTCACTAGATTTAGACAAATGAATTTTAAGTAAATTTTGAATAAATTATGTTAATCAACCTTTAAGCAAACTAATTAAATTTCATATGATTTTTTTATACACATTTTCTTTGAAATTTCATTTGTTAATATTTATTATTTATCATATATAATATATACGTTTCTTAATTTTTTCATGCAAGGCACAAGTTAACAACTAGTTTATATTATTTATAAAAGGGAAATGCTAACAGATGCCCTTAGGGTAATGATTAATAATTCATTTACATAAAGTTTTTATGGGAAAAAAAAAAGCAATTAATTTTTTGACAATTTTTTCCATTTCCCATAAAAATGGTGTCAAAACTTTTCTAAAATAAATTAATTAACCATTGCCGTAAGGGCACCTATTAGCATAACCCTCTATAAAAATATGATATAATTTTATTTTTTTTTTGAGAAAAGAAAAACTGGAAGTTCAATAGAGGATTAAGTTTTCCACTCTAAGTATTCATAAATAAAATTATAATTAACTTAATCTCCCTTAGTGCTGGGTTAGGTGATCTCTCTAGAGGAAGGGTCCGAGTGTTGGGTCTCTTTTAAATACAAACGCTTGCCTGATATCTGCTACTAGTATGGGTGCTTAAACCACAACAATAAATACTATGATCTTTGGATAGAGAGCAATGGAACTCTTTCCTCAGAGAACTAGGAGTATGGGTAATGGATCTGAGCACCTTCAAACCCCATGTCCAGGAAAAACGTGGCCATAGTACCTAGTTACTATGAAGCTAGGAGGAAGGAGAAGAAAGAGAAGTCAAGTGCAAGGTCTCAGGGTGGCATAAGTTGTCCACCTACTCCCAATGGTGGCACTTCTAGTGCTCACGGTGGTGTGTTAAGCTTTGATTTTTCCTAGGTTACAAATATGGTAATAGTGGTGGAAAAGGGTGATATCCTCCATATTTCCCATACACAGAATATTTTCCAACCTTAAGATATTTCAAATATCCCTAAGTCTATGGCTTCCCCACTCCCCCCCCCCCCCCCTCGCCCCCCAATGAAGGACACTTTCGAAATTCAAATAGAGGAGATTGATTTGGGCTTACAAAAATTTGACTCCCCATTGCTTTCCTTACCAGGTGAGTTATTTTTGGGATCTATTCCCCATTTGGCTAATTCTTTTGATGGAGAAAATTTAAGTTGCATTAATAAGGTTAACCCAAAGAATCCTAATCATAGTATTCCTTCTGAGTCCAGCACACATACTCTCTTGGATGGGAATTTAGTTCCACGCAAATGGAAAAAAATAACTCAGATGATTTTGCTATGTATGCTATGTGTTAGGGAAACGAGTGGGAGACAAAATGGATGAAGATCAGCCAAAGTTGCTTGTAAAAAAAATACAGGTTTCTAAGGAGGATGGCAGGACCGTTTTTGAATTGGCGGAAGCTGACAATCAGCCTCATCAAACACAATGAATTGCCTAGTTTGGAACTATCGTGGGCTTGGGAACTACGAATAAAGAAAAGAGCTTGGTGAATTAGTCTAGACAAAAGATCCTTCCATCGTGTTCATTGCCGAGACATGGGCGAATGAAGCAAGGCTAAAAAAATAAAGAAAATTTTGGATTTTGATAATATGTTTTATGTTCCAAGAAATAACAGGGGTAGTGGGTCGTAGTGAATAAAGGGAGCGATGATGCATGGAAATTTATTGGTTTTTAGGGGGGACAATGATACATCAATCTTGGAGTTTATTATGTGATTTAAATAATCGTATTTCTCTCCTTTGGCTGTGCTCTAGTGATTTCATTGATGATAGACCAAAAACGTATTGATCCCTTGTGATGAATTAATTGATTAATTAGCCAAGTTTCTTAATTAATCAAATTAACATGCAAATGTGTGGTAGCACAAACAAATCACCAATTAAACTAAGTATGCAGTGGAAAATAAATTGACACGGTGATTTGTTTACGAATGGGGAAAACCTACATGGCAAAAACCCCACCAGGTGATTTTAAGGTCACCACTCCTGAGAATCCACTATTATCACAACAAGTGGTTACAAGTAAAGGAATCCCAGTATCTTATAACAACCTATAGTTGAACCCTTACCCCGATACCTAATTGAACTTGTTTTGTAGTGACAATCTCTCATTTTGATGCACGGCTCTCAGTACGTGACTAACCAATTATGCGGATCCCAGTATGTAAGGTTGAATTTATTCAACCATCTAATTGGCTTTATTCCGTGCCAAATTTGCTTGTAATTCAGCATTTAGTAACCCTGTATTTAGGTGGGTTTGATGTAAGGGTAGTGAGTAAGATAGAGTGAAGATTGCTCAAGAGTGTGCAAGAAAACAGAGACTCGCGGCTGGGACTCGCGGGTGACTCGCGGCTGCAAGCCGCCAGACGCAGCACACGTGCCAAGCATGCTGGAAGGTGAACAGTCATGCAAGCTGGAGCACTACAGGACAAAACAGGACAACTGGCCATACGGTTATCTAGCGACTAGATCTCGTGACTTAGTCAAGCCGCGAGGTCAAGCCGCGAGCCACCCCTGTTTTGTTAAACCTGACGTTTCACATTCCTCTCTTACTCCAGTATAAATACCCCTTTTACCCACGATTGTGAGAGGGCTTCCAGAGAGAATTTTGAGAGAGAAACCCTAAAGAAAAACCAGATTGATTCACCCACAATCTATACATTAGAGTCTCTTCAAATTTCCTCAACTCTCTTCCTCTCCATTGTCAAATCCTTGAGAGGCATTATACCAAACCTGGTTCTCACCATCATCATCACTGTGAGACAGCTGTTTGGATTTCTGGGAAGCAGTTAGGAAGGAACCAATCTTCATTGGTTGATGCTACGGTCTAGTAGCGGAATCCGGGAAGCTAGAAAAGAAAAAGGTTCGGCGCAACCTCGTTGGAGCAAGAAGCTTGGAGGGCTTAGGTGCACTAGGTAGATTAGGCTTGGAGGGTCTATTGCTGTCCATGTATCCCAACTGTATTTTCTAGTGGATTGTTTACCGCTTGAAGGGCGGCGGAGAGGTTTTACGCCGAGGGTTTCGATTTCCTCTTCGATAACACATCGCGTGTTGTCTTTGTGTTTGCATCTTCCTTCCTCTCTATCTTTGCCTTTTTATTATCTGCTGTGGATTGTATTTTGTTATGGCTTAGATAGTTTTTAACCTATTCCATATTATAGCATATGTTAAGTTTTCGCACACTAGTTGTTTGACATATTGCTTGAATTGGTTAAGTTGAAATTTGGGGGTCTAAACGTTCAAGGGTGTTTATACACGTTTTTGAACTTTCATTTGGTATCAGAGCGGGTACACTGTTAATTGGTTTCATTACCATTGTGTGATCCTTGATTCCCTTTTGAGATAGATAGGTCTCAATCCCTAAATGCACCTCCATATTTTGATGGTAGTAATTATGCTTTTTGGAAGGTTCGCATGAGAGCTTTTTTGTGTTCTATTGATGAATCTGTTTGGAATGCTGTTGAGATTGGTTGGACCAGACCTGAGGCAGCTAAATCCACTTGGGATAAGGCAGCACTTGCTGCATCTAATGCTAACAGTAAAGCACTCAATGCTATTTTCTGTGGTGTGTCTCCAGATGAATTTCATAGGATTTCTCACATTACCATTGCCAAAGAAGCATGGGAGATTTTGGAAACCACCTATGAAGGCACGAAGAAGGTGAAAGACACCAAGTTGCAAATGCTAACCACTCGGTTTGAGGAGCTCAAAATGAGTGAGGATGAGTCTTTTGACTCTTTCTATGGGAAGCTAAATGAGGTGGTTGTCAGTAAGTTCAACTTGGGGGAGAAAACGGAGGATTCAAAAATTGTAAGGAAGATCCTTCGATCATTGCCGGAAAGTTTTCGTGCTAAAGTGACAGCGATTGAAGAGAGCAAGGACCTTGATGACATCAAAGTACAGGAGCTGGTTGGTTCTCTGCAGACCTATGAGATGTCGCTGCCCAATCAACGGAAGAGTAAATCTCTTGCTCTTAAGACCATTAATGAGAAGGTGGAAGATCAAGACTCATTGGGAGAAGATGTAGTTGACAAAGATGTTGCATACCTTGTCAAAAATTTCAGAAAGTTCTTGAAATTCAAAAATAATGGCAAATTTGATGATAAAAGAAAATTCCAAAGTTCTGGAAGGGAGAAAAGGGAATTCAAAAAGAAAGATGGAAAAGAATCCCAACCTACACAAGGTGTAACTTGCTTCGAATGTAACGGGTATGGACACTTTAAAAAGGAATGTCCGAATTATTTGAAATCGAAAGGCAAAGTGTATGCCACGACATTGAGTGACTCGGATTCATCTGACTCAGAATCAGAAGAAAGCTGTGATGGAGAGGGGAACTATTCGGCTTTTATGACTATTACTCATATTGAGTCTTCAGATGAGTTGAATCTGCTTGTACGAGACCTTGGAGAACATAGTGATGATGAATCACTAGGAATTGTTGAAGAATCAGATGCTGAAGAGGATGAAAGCACAGCAAATCTTCAAGAGAATTATAACTCACTCTTGGAGAAGTCGGGTGAGTACACAAGGGTGGCCAAGGCTGCTGTGAGAAAAATAAAGAAGGCAGAGGAGGACTACAAAAGTCTCCTAATCCGATATAGGGAGGCCAAATGTGAGATAGAAACATTGAATGGTGAGCTGTCTGAAGCTTACACAAAAGTGAGATTTCTTGAGAATGAGGTTGTGCAAGCAAATGCTAAAATAGAAAGGGTCACCACCAAGAAGCTAGATGATGTTATCTCATCTCAAAAGAGCTTTTCAGACAAATCCGGATTGGGATATACCGGAGGAAGTAGTTCATCTGGAAATGTCACTAAAGAAGTGAAGTTTGTAAAGGCCAAAGATCCAGTTGTAGATGACCTTACTGATGAGAAGCTCAAGGTGGAGGAAAAGAAGAATGTGGTAAACCAACGGATGTTAAATCCCCGTAATCAGTCTGTGGGCAGGTCTGAATCTCGTGCCAAGTCACGCCCACGACCACAAAAAGGTCCTAGAGCAACTTATGTGTGTCATTATTGCGGACTTCAAGGGCATACTCGACCAAATTGCCAAAAGCTGAGAGCAAAGAATAGTGCAACTCCTCAAAGGTCAGGAGGACTTAGAAATGATAGAAGAATTTGGGCAGGTGATCAGTCTAGAGATCAGAATGGTGATCCCGGAATGATGAACGTGATGAAGATGATTGGTGCATTCACCAACTGCTTGGAAAGCTTCTCACGAAGGTTTGAAAGCCCTAACTCCCGTACCCAATCCTATAAGGAAATCACCCCAAACGCAAGTGACGTGTGGGTGAAAAAGGGTACTCATGCATAAGCATTACAACATGTCCATGCATTAATACTTCCTATGCTTTGTGACAATGTTTGTTTGTTTTGCTTGCTGTTTTTGCTGTTGGTTGTTTGCTTGTCTTCTTGTGCATATTTTTAATTTTGTTTTATCAATCTTTTTGCTTTTGGTGTCAAAAATCCAAAAATCACATAAAAATTAGAAAATCAAAAAGCTTGATTGACTTTGTTGAGCTTTTGTCTCAAAGCTTGTTTTGTCTTGTACCTTTGTGCTAATGGCTTTGTGCATTTTCGAGCATTGCTTGTTTTCATGCACTCATATCTCTGTGGGAGAAATCTTGAAATCTATGTGATTGTTGTAAATAGATCTTCAAACTTGTCATGAATGATTAGTGAATGGTTTTGTTGATCTTGAGACATGCATAGACTTGTGTCTATATATCTTCCCACTCTTTATTTTTGTTTTGCTAAAAAGAGCTCACCAAATGTAAATCTCCAAATGAAAAGAGATATTGAGCTGCAAAAGCCTGTCGCACATTCTAGTATTCGACTAGGAAAAAGGGTAAGTGACTTTATATTAAAGAAAATGGTTATTCAAAAAGCCAAAGGCTTGTTCATTAAAGTGAAATGTCAAATATCACTCTCACAATGAGAGGTGATTTCCTCAAAAGATCAAAAAGATCAAATGTTATGATTAATAGTGGAGTCAAATATAAAGCTCCAAGTTATGTTATCAAGTTTTGTGGGAGGTCATATATACATATTTCTATAATTGAGATGGGTCACATGATCTAGTGCTAATTGTGTATGTCTTGGTTGAATTGATCATTGAAGCTTCACATTAGACTAAGGACTATCTCATTGTTGATATCCACACACAACACACAAGTTTATGTTCAATAAATGTCATATTCATTTGTGTGACTGTACTTGATGAAATGTGTTTTCACATGCTCAATCTTTGTTAATTCAAGCATAAAAAGATTTTTTAGTGTTTTAGGTGTTTTTGGAAAGTATTTTGTTTGAAAAATCTGAAAATTTCAAAAATCCAGTTTTGCCCTGTTTTGGCGGCTCAGTCGCGGGTATGTCAAGTCGCGAGCCTCAGTCGCGTCCTCGCGGGTCATTTTTGGCGACTTGTTCGCCAGTGGAAGGTCCAGTCGCAAGGCTTACTCAGAGATTTTTGCGGCTCAGCTCGCGACTCACTCGCAGGTAGACCTTCCAGTCGCGAAAAACACTTAGAAAAATTTTTCAAATTTTTGTCCTTGAGTGTTTTGGCGGCTTGAACTGGCGACTGTGTGGCGACTTAATCAAGTCGCGAAAAACGCGTGTTTGGCAGAAATAGGAGCAGTTTTTAAATCTTTTTTAGTTTTCCCTCGAACATTTGTGACTGTTCATCTTCTCTCTAAACTATCTCCTTCCCAAACACTCCGTGCTCCCACTTCCAATCTCCATTGTTGCATATTTTCTGCTCAAATTCTTCAAGTCACAGGTATGGGTTTTCAGTTTTGTACTCATTTCTACTTGTTTTTCTGTTTTTTCCCTTTGATTTTTCGCATATGTTTATGATTTAGAAATGGGTCTGTGCTTGGCTATTGCTCATTGTTCATGCTTAGCTTGCGGATGTTGTTGCTAAAGTTTGTGTTGATCTTGGTTGTTTCCTTTTTGGTCTTCATCCTGTGCTTAGCTAAGTGTGTCTTTTATTGTATCTAATCTTGAGCTGCTGAGTGGTTTCAAAATGTTCCGTTTGATGATGTGTGTTTTACTGTGCTAAATGTGCATTTTCTATTGTGTTAATTTGTTGGGAGCATCTGTTAGTTTTAAATTGCTGATTGTGAGTCATATCATTTTTCCATTACATGTCTCAATGACATATATCTGTCTTTAGGATAGTTTCTATATCTACTGATTTTATTCTCTCCTGCATTCTCCATGTTGTTCTTGTGCTTCCTATTTTGGGCTTGTTTATCCATGTGGTTGATCTAAGTAGCTTATTGTTTAAGTGTTCAAGTTCATCTGTGTGGCTGTAATCTTTTTGTTAATTACATGGTACTGACTAGGTTTACACATATATTGTTCTATGCTGTTGTGGCCTCTTCTGATTGTTCACAGATGGCTCCCTCACCTCCTAAGAAGAAAACTCCTGCAAAGAAGGCTGACAAAAGATTGAAAATGGATTCTAAACTATTTAGGTCAGTTCAACACTTTGAGAGATACAGGGATAATTTCATGAAAGCAGGAATTATTCAAGAAAGATTTGTAGATTTGGAGGACTTAAGACAAACCTTTCTCCCCAGCTGTTTTGAAGAAAGAGGATGGGCAAAGCTTCTGAGTGATTTCCCTGGAGTGTGTGAACCCCTGATTAGGGAATTTTATTCAAATGCTGTGATAAAAGAGAATGAGTTAAGTTGCTGGGTTAGAGGTAAAGAATTCATCTTGGATGCACATGTCATTGATGATGTGCTAGGGCTTGAAGGATTAGAAGATCAGGAATTTATCAATTACAAGGATAGGAGTGTTTCTATTGAAACAGTTCAACAAAGGATAGGGGGCAGAGAGAAGGAAAATGTTTGAATACCACTGCCTTTCCAGTGGATATGAGGTGTCTAACAATAATCATGATGTTTAACCTCTATCCCATTAAGAAGTTGACTACAATCAACTGTGCTAGAGCAATTTTTCTGATGGATCTCAAAGAAAAGAATTTCATAGACATAAGTTCCCACATATATGACACCATTGTGGATGAGACAAAAACAACCTCTAGGCCAAAATTGATATTTCCCAGTTTGCTAATGAGGATTTTTAGAAGGAAGGGTGTTCCAATCCCTCAAGACATCAGTCCCATGTCCACACCCTCTGCAATTAACAAGCTTACCTGCAAAAGGATAAGTGTTAGGCTTCCAGGAGAAGAAGATGAAGGTGATGAAGGAGAGGGTGTCCCAATGGAGACTGAAGCAGAGGCAGCAGGGCATGCATCAATCTCAACACCCAGGAGGAGTGGCAAAAGGTCTAGAGCATCAACTTCCTCAGATACACCTCCAGATACTTTTCAAATCATTCTGGAACGACTTGATGGGATCAGAGAAGTCCAGACTGAGCACTCTGAGAGGATGAGAGCCATGCAGGACCAGATTGATGTCTTGTCTGCAAAACTTGACAGCTTCACCACCCAGCCTGATCAGTGACCCTTTGGCCATTCCGGTCAAAAAGGGGGAGATGTTTCTGTCTGGTTGATAATGACATTGATGATTGAGAAGCAGAAAAGCAGCTCTTAAGGGGGAGTAATGTGTTGAGGGGGAGTTGTCAAGATCAGAAACTTTGTTTATATATGCTTATGTTTTGGCTATTTAATGTTTATATGGGTTTGATACACTGTGTTTTGGTGTATAGTTGTTTTTAACTCTTAACCTATACTCTTGGTTTAATCTTTAATATATTTTGATGATGTTACTCAGGATGTTTTATGTTTTGTACCCATGTGCTTTTGTAAGCTTTTAGGGTTAATGTTTTATGCATAGTTTGTAGGCTTTATGGTATGTACCTTGCTTATTGCAGCCTTTATGCTATGTTGAAATCAGTACTTTAATGATAAATGTCTTGCATTTTGATTTATGTACTGTCACTCTTGTGCCCTTGTAGGATTGTTCCTAGATGCATATACCTTGTGTACTATGCATTGGTTGAGTGTTGAACATACAAGTGTCTTGCCTTGTGCTTGTTAACTTGTATGTCCTTGTGTTCATTCCAAGTGTGAATGAGCACTGTGATCATTACCTTGTGGTGTTCACTTGGTTGATCAAGCCATGGTTTATTTCTTAACTCCATCTTTGCTTGATCACATATTACCTGTTTCATATGCATTTTACGATTTTCTGCTTTACAATGATCATGGTGTATTGTTGTGTTTCAGGAGTATTATGTTCATATGACTCAAGTGCTTCACAGCTTCTAGAGTTAGGTGTGAGTGAGTTTTGTTCAACTGTTCCCAACTCACATGTTAAGTCTAGAGTCTGTTTTAGGGTTTTGTCACGGAATAGCCAAAGGGGGAGATTGTAAGGTTGAATTTATTCAACCATCTAATTGGTTTTATTTCGTGCCAAATTTGCTTGTAATTCAACATTTAGTAACCCTGTATTTAGGTGGGTTTGATGTAAGGGTAGTGAGAGATAGAGTGAAGATTGCTCAAGAGTGTGCAAGAAAACAGAGACTCGCGGCTGGGACTCGCGGGTGACTCGCGGCTGCAAGCCGCCAGACGCAGCACACGTGCCAAGCATGCTGGAAGGTGAACAGTCATGCAAGCTGGAGCACTACAGGACAAAACAGGACAACTGGCCATACGGTTATCTTGCGACTGGATCTCGCGACTTAGTCAAGCCGCGAGGTCAAGCCGCGAGCCACCCCTGTTTTGTAAAACCTGACGTTTCACATTCCTCTCCCACTCCAGTATAAATACCCCTTTTACCTACGATTGTGAGAGGGCTTCCAGAGAGAATTTTGAGAGAGAAACCCTAAAGAAAAACCAGATTGATTCACCCACAATCTATACATTAGAGTCTCTTCAAATTCCTCAACTCTCTTCCTCTCCATTGTCAAATCCTTGAGAGGCATTATACCAAACCTGGTTCTCACCATCATCATCACTGTGAGATAGCTGTTTGGATTTCTGGGAAGCAGTTAGGAAGGAACCAATCTTCATTGGTTGATGCTACGGTCTAGTAGCGGAATCCGGGAAGCTAGAAAAGAAAAAGGTTCGGCGCAACCTCGTTGGAGCAAGAAGCTTGGAGGGCTTAGGTGCACTGGGTAGATTAGGCTTGGAGGGTCTATTGCTGTGCATGTATCCCAACTGTATTTTCTAGTGGATTGTTTACCGCTTGGAGGGCGGCGGAGAGGTTTTACGCCGAGGGCTTCGGTTTCCTCTTCGATAACACATCGCGTGTTGTCTTTGTGTTTGCATCTTCCTTCCTCTCTATCTTTGCCTTTTTATTATCTGCTGTGGATTGTATTTTGTTATGGCTTAGATAGTTTTTAACCTATTCCATATTATAGCATATGTTAAGTTTCCGCACACTAGTTGTTTGACATATTACTTGAATTGGTTAAGTTGAAATTTGGGGGTCTAAACGTTCAAGGGTGTTTATACACGTTTTTGAACTTTCATAGTACGTGACTTCAATCACCAACTAGAGAAGGTTATTGGCTGCAAAGTTCTTCAGTTCATCTAGACGATGAAGATCGAGAAGCTCTTTGGTTACAAAACCATACGGTGCATGAACACAACAGCTTCTTCATAAGAAAGATGAACTAGGAAAAATTCTGTCTCTGATCACAATTTGCTTGAAAAAAATTTGCTCAACACTTGCTCAACTTGTTCCTACCTTTGATGGCCCTTAAAATAATCCTTTTATTTGTCTAGGATTGTGAGAAAAGAAAATCCAAATATACAATCACGGATTGAATGAAAAACAGTCTTGAAAAACTGAACTTCATAAACCTCGCATATACCCTATCTATCGAGCTATTGTCAAGCCATGAGCTTCAATAGCTCTACAAGTCTCGATAGATAGCTAGCTATCGAACTTTAATGAACAACACTTTTTGCACTTGAATCTTGGACAGCCTTGCATGGCTTCAACACTTGAACTTGAAACAAGGTTTCTTGAAGTATTAAACACATCTTGGATCAACCTAAATACAAGTGAAGTGTGTTTTGTCAAAAGATTAGCCAATTACATAAAGTAGTGACATATGTTTCTAACAAGTGAATCATGTATGTCCTAACAATCTCCCCCTTTGGCAATCCATGACAAAACCACAACAAACAAATGAACATATGAGAGAAGTCATAAATTACTCAACTCATACTCACTTGTTTAATACAATAAAATCTATCTTAACACAAACTCTTGAAAAACTTTGCAAGAAGAGAGTTCATGGCAAGGAAGACTTTGACAACTTGTATTTCTAAAACACTTTAAACAAAACTCATCAAGGCATCTTATGTGAGACAGAAATAAAAGATTGCATACAAATAAAGAAGCATGTGTATAAAGAGAGAAAAGAAACAACACATGTAGAGGTAGGTGAAGAAGACAGACATCAACATATAAATATATATCAAAGATGAGCATAATGTATGTAAACATGGTCATAAGACTGGTGTACAAGAAGAAGGAAGTAAGCACTCCTCCTAACAAAATGAAACACATCTCCCCCTTACAAAGGAATGTATTTCTACCCCTAACATGTAGAATCTTCAAAAAGAAACCACATATTCTCCACAATTTCTCCCCCTTCTTGTCATGATTGACAAAGGGTACAAGAAGCTAAAAAGCTTCATCCGAGAAACATAAAGATGATCAAGCATGATCAAGGGGGCATAAGAAATCCATATAAATGCATGAATATAATGAAACAAGATGCTATGGATGGCAGGATGCTCTGATACCACTTGATAGGCCAAAAACGTATTGGGCCCTTGTGATGAATTAATTGATTAATTAGCCAAGTTTCTTAATTAATCAAATTAATATTCAAATGCGTGATAGCAAAAATAAATCACCAATTAAACTAAGTATGCAGCAAAAAATAAATTGACATGGTAATTTATCTATGAATGAGGAAAACCTACACGGCAAAAATCCCACCGGGTGATTTTAAGGTCACCACTCCCGAGAATCCACTATTATCACAACAAGCGGTTACAAGTAAAGGAATCCTAGTAGCTTATACCAACTTACAGTTGAACCCTTACCCCAATACCCAATTGGACTTGTTCTGTAGTGACAATCTCTCCTTTTGACAATCTCTCCTTTTAAAACCTGACTTGAACAACATGTTTCTTGAAGTCTTAAACCCATCCAAGATCTACCCAATTATAAGTAAAGTGCATTTTGTCAAAGGATTAACCAATTACATCAAATATGTCCCTAACAATCTCCCATTTGGCAATCCGTGACAAAACTACAACAAACAAATGAATCATGAGAGAAGTTTTAAATCACTAAACTCATAACCACTTTTTGGATTACAAATAAACCTAACCCTAACATAAACTCTTAAAAAACTTTGCAAGAAGAGAGTTCATGGCACAATAGACTTTCACACCCTGTCTTTCTGAAACACTTAAACAAAACTCATCAAGGCATCATGCGTGAAACAGAAATAAAGATTGCATACATAAAGAAACATGTGTATAAAGAGAGAAAAGAAACAACACATGTAGAGGTAGGTGAAGAAGAACATACATTATCATCATATATATGAAAACAAAGTATAATGTATGTAATAAAATGGTCACAAGACCAGTATACAAGAGGCTAATGTAAAAAGAAGAAAAGAAAAGTACATATAAACCTCACTACATCCCTCAAAATCTATATACACTCCCCTCATAAAAAATGTCCTATACTAACTCTCCCTTTAAGTACAAGACTACTCTCAATCCCCAAAACTACTCCCTCTTTTTGTCACGAATGACAAAGGGGAAGTCACTGAGAGGTCATCATCTCATCATCACCAAAAGAGCTAACATCATCCTCCTCATCATCAACATCATCACCCTCATCAGCTGAGGCCTGTGGAGAAAGAGAGGGAGAAGGAGTAAAGCCAGCCATGCAAGCCTGTCTGCGGGCAATGCGACCAACTTGGGTGTTCATCTGACACATCTCATATGTGAGATAGTCAAGATGACCACCAAAGTCAGCCTTTATCCATTAAAGTTGCGCCATGATGGCCTCGAGGGTCACACCACCAGCTGCAGAGGTACAAGGAGCTGAGGAAGAAGGCAAAACAACAGAAGTTGCAGGATTTGTCATCTCCATTTGTGGCCGCTTCGATCGAAGCTGGGCCTCGCTCCACCGGATAGAACAAGCACATATGGCATCCATGGTGGTGAAGAGAGGAGAGAGAGGAATGGGAATGTGAAAAAGATGAAGGATCTGCGTGATAATTGAAGGAAAGATAAGCTTATCACGAGTGGAGGTATCTTGATACACATCTATGATAAATGTGATGAGGTGAGAGGGAAAGTCAAGGGAAAGATCCTCTATCAAGGAAAGAAGAAAATGAGCACAAGGCTTAGTGATGGAGATATAGTGAGACAATAGTGTAAAAGTGAATATCATCACCATGTTAAGGAATCTCGGGCCTTTGGCAAAGCCCTAGCGTGGGCTGTTTAGCTTACCATCCCTTATGGAAGGAGTCTCACAAAAGTGAGAGATAAGCTCATCTCTGGACATAGACCATGGACGATCACAACCAGGGTAGTTAGGATGCGCTACCTTAGGAACATGTAGTACCTCAGATATAAGATCCAAAGTAACTACGATACGTGTACCTCTGAATGTAGTAGCAAACTAAGGTATAGAAGTATTAATGCCATGTTTGTTGGAGTAAAACTCCTGAATAAACACGACGAGACACCTCGAGGGTTTCTCAAGTAGAGATTCCCGACCCCAAGTCCAAATGACAGTGGGGAGAGAAGTGTCGGCAAAGTCCGACAAAATAACTTGGTGTTCTAGATGAACGTCATGTTTCTAGAAGTTCTCAAAGATTTCCGTTTTGGCCTTTTCATCACGGAACCAGATGTGGAAAGGAACGTGAGGATCAGAAGAAGAAGATGACCTGGAACCTTGAAGAGGATTCCGAGTCGGAGTGGATTTGCGCTATTTAGGTGCCATAGCACAGTCTATCTGAGAGAGAGAGAGAGAGAGAGAGAGAGAGAGAGAGAGAAAAGAACATAAGTTTAGAATAAGAAAGATGAAAAGAACGTATGCATGAAAAATGCATAAACATGTGACGTACAAAAATTAAAAGCACCATGGGTAGAAACCCAATCCAACCTGACAGCACTCATAATTTTAGTCAAGTAAACAATCCTAAAATGCATGAAACATTGTTATAATGCAATGAGAATAGAATGCATGAGCATATAACACCAAATCA
Organism: Quercus lobata; assembly: GCF_001633185.2. Classification (NCBI taxonomy): domain Eukaryota; kingdom Viridiplantae; phylum Streptophyta; class Magnoliopsida; order Fagales; family Fagaceae; genus Quercus; species Quercus lobata. The sequence goes on along the minus strand of NC_044906.1, from coordinate 1,416,001 downwards.
ACACAACCTAACCTAAAAATTTCACAAAAATCTCAAAAATCCCAAAAAATTTTCAAAAACCCAAAACATAGGTCTAAAAATGCATGAATGCATGAAAAAGAGGTTACTAAGAACACTTACGAAGAGAATGAGGCTTGAACAAGGCCAAATCTTGAGTGGGTGGAGTGATTTGAGTGAGAGTAAAAGTTTGAGTTGAGAGAGAAAGAGACCCATCAAGAGAGAAGTGAGAAAAGTGAAATCTTAATCACGCCTCAACCTTAAATAGAAAATGCAATTCGATAGATTGAGGTATCTATTAGGAATCTGTCAAGCACTAAACCTCGACAGAAGTGAATCTATCAAGGATCAGTTGATGGTTAAAAGATGGTCTCTATGGATCGAGGATCTATCGAGCAGACAAAGAGCACAGAAATTTGGCTCGATGGATTGAAGAAGTTGTCGAGATTCTATTGAGAAGAAACTTAGAAATCTTGATGGATCGAGAATTTGTCGAGATGCTATCAAACAGGCAAAGAGCACAGGAAAATTCCTCAATGGATTGAGAAGCTGTCGAGGTTTCTATCGAGGTTGAAGAAAGAAAGCTTGATAGAAATGGAATCTGTTGAGGATTTGTCAAGAAGCTGTCGATCTTGAAAAAAGAAGGTTTTTCAAGAAGGGAAAAACACATAAAGATGAATGCAACAAGCAAGCTACTCAAACAAACATCCAAGCAACTTATTAAGCTCTCAAAACATCTCTCAATCATAGATGCAAAGCATACATAGATCCAAAACACACACACACACTAAACAAGTCTAACCAATTTTATATTTCAAAAACAAGTTAAGATAGTTTAGTGAGCATATATTAACACATATATTCCTTATGGTGGCCAAATCACATTGTTCCTGCACATGTATCAAAAGTAGCAAAGAGTTTGGTGTTGTGTGTGAAAACATAGAAAAAGTGCATAAGTGTCTCATATTATTAAGATATGAGACTAGAGAAAATCACTTATACTCACACATAATCATAACTGCTTGATGGGGACTATCACTTTCGAGGTACATCCTATGACTCCTACATCTCCTAGAAACACGCTTGCAATCATATTAAAAGCATTTTGATTCTTTTTGCTTTTATTTTCTTTGCATATTTTTCTTTTTAAGCATAGCATTGCATGGGCATATAAGGGAGAGATGAAATACCCATTTATGTAAGCTAAAACATCCCAATTTTGCTGTGCCTAAGCACACAGATGTTATTCATGATTGGCGGGCTTTAGTGGTGAGATGGTTATTTATGCCTTTCTCTTAGGATTTTCTAGTTTTTTCCATTAAAAAGAGTGATATGAGTATGAAATATAAGAGATAATCTTAATCGTACTCATCACAAACACAAGCCATAAAGCGCACTTGCTTAGTTGTGCATTGAGATGCTCATCTAGGTAACAAGAGATACAAAATTTAGAAAATTTTGTTTCAATGGCCATCTAGGGTACACAAGTACCAATATAGCACACACTGTTTTTGTATTTTTCAATTTTTATTTATTTTTATGGAAAAAAAGAATTGAAAACAACCAAACAAAAACATAAAGAAACATACAAAGCATAAAACTAGATGCAAATGCATGTGAAAAGAGGAGAAAGAGGAGAGATCACTTCATGGAGATTACACCAATGTTTTAATGTAAGAATTCAAAACGTTTGCTATCAAGAGGCTTAGTGAACAAATCGACCATCTGATCATTAGTGTGGATGAACTTAAGAGTGAGTGTGCCATCTTCAATAAGTTCTCGAATGAAGTGGTGTCGTATCTCTATATGTTTTGTTCAAGAATGATGAACAAGATTTTTAGAGTTGTTTATGGCACTAGTATTGTCACAGTAAATGGTAAGATGTTCTTAACGAATACCATGATCAAGAAAGAGTTTTTGCATCCATAAAAGTTGGTGCAATAGCTACCGGCAGCTATGTATTTAGCCTCTGCAGTGGATAGGGAGATGGAATTTTGCTTCTTACTCATCTAGGAGACAAGAGTGTTACCCACATAAAAACAACCCTCTGATGTACTTTTTTTATCATCAGCATTCCTAGCCCAGTCCGCATCAGAATACCCAGCTAAGACATCATTTGTGTCCTTGCTGTGCCATACCCCGAAATCGACAGTGGCTTTGACATATTTTATGATTCTTTTTAAAGTAATCATATGAGACTCTTTGGGGTTTTCCTGATATCTTGCACACACTCCTACACTGTAACTAATGTCAAGTCTACTAACAATAAGGTAAAGGAGAATATCTATCATGCTTCTATATAAGGAAGAATTAGCACTTTTGCCCAACAAGTCAACAGTGAGTTTAAAATTAGAGCTCATGGGGGTTCTAACAGAACTAGTAGATTCCAAACCAAACTTTTTCACAAGATTTTTGGCATATTTGGATTGAGATATGAATATACCTGAATCTTGCTGACGAATCTGCAATCTAAGGAAGTGATTCAACTCTCCAATCATGCTCATCTCGAACTCGGCTTGTATAAGCTTTGAGAAGTTATGAGCGAGTTCATCCTTTTTAGACTCGAAGATGATATCATCAATGCAGACTTGAGCTACTATCAATTTGCCATTCTCCTTTTTGATAAAAAGAGTTTGATCAACTTGTCCTCTTGTGAAGCCATGTGAGACCAGGTATTCTGTAAGCCGGTCATACCAAGCTCTGGGTGCTTGCTTTAGTCCATATAGAGCCTTCTTGATGTACAACACATGATCCAGAAAGTGTGGATCAATGAATCCTTTAGGCTAAGTGACATATACATCTTCTTTAAGAAACCTATTTAAGAATGCAGTCTTCACATCCATTTGGTAAAGCTTGAAATTTAGGTGACAAGCCAGGGCTAGGACAACTCTAATGGATTTCATGCAAGCTATAGGAGCAAATGATTCATCAAAATCCACTCCTTCCACTTGAGAGTATCCTTGGGCCACCAGACAAGCCTTGTTGCGGATCACATTTCCTTCCCCATCAGTTTTATTGCGGAATATCCACTTTGTACCAATGATGTGCTCTCCTTCTTGTCTTGGCACAAGGGTCCAGACATCATTCCTTTGAAACTGGAGCAGTTCATCATGCATGACTTCAACCCAGCTTTCATCCTGAAGGGCATCCTCAATCTTGGTGGGTTCAGCCTGCGACAAATAGCACAAATAAGACACAAAGTTAGCAAAACATTTATCAACTGTACTCTTTCTTAGTGTCATTCATATTTCCCATAATAATTTCAAGAGGGTGATTCAGCTTGGTCCTTGAGGAAGGTCCTTTCTCTTCATGAGATTCAGGTTCAGGTGATGTAAGAATATCTATTGAGACTTCTACAGCACTTGGAGTACTTGGAAAAACGGGTTCTTGATCAACTTCTTCTTGAACAACCTTAGGCTCTGAAGGAAGAATTACCTTAGATATTTCCTTCATTGCTTTGGGAGTCAAACTTTTCCACATTTTCTCTATCCTTAAGGATGAAACAAGTACTTCCAAAGATTATGAAATAATTTACATTCGGCTTTCTTCCCTTCCACAATTCATAAGCAGTCTTCTTCGTACCGAGTCTAAAATATACCCTGTTAACCGTATGACATGCGATGTTAACTGCTTCTTCCCATAAATTTTTGGCCATATCTTTATTGTGTAAAGTAGCTCTAGCCATCTCCTGAATGACTCTATTCTTCCTTTCTACTACACCATTTTGCTGAGGAGTAATAAGAGCAGAGAATTCTTAAGATATACCAGATCTAGTGCAAAAAGATTCCATGTATAAGTTCTCAAATTCTTTACCATGATGACTGTGAATTCGATCAATCTTCATGTTCTTCTCATTTTGCAGTCTTGTACAAAAAGCTTCAATGTGCTTAGAAGCATCTGACTTGGATTTTAGAAAAATGACCCAAGTGTATCTGGTGAAATCTGTAAGGTTGAATTTATTCAACCATCTAATTGGCTTTATTCCGTGCCAAATTTGCTTGTAATTCAGCATTTAGTAACCCTGTATTTAGGTGGGTTTGATGTAAGGGTAGTGAGTGAGATAGAGTGAAGATTGCTCAAGAGTGTGCAAGAAAACAGAGACTCGCGCTGGGACTCCGCGGGTGACTCGCGGCTGCAAGCCGCCAGACGCAGCACACGTGCCAAGCATGCTGGAAGATGAACAGTCATGCTAGCTGGAGCACTACAGGACAAAACAGGACAACTGGCCATACGGTTAACTCGCGACTGGATCTCGCGACTTAGTCAAGCCGCGAGGTCAAGCCGCGAGCCACCCCTGTTTTGTAAAACCTGACATTTCACATTCCTCTCCCACTCCAGTATAAATACCCCTTTTACCCACGATTGAAAGAGAGCTTCCAAAGAGAATTTTGAGAGAGAAACCCTAAAGAAAAACCAGATTGTTTCACCCACAATCTATACCTTAGAGTCTCTTCAAATTCCTCAACTCTCTTCCTCTCCATTGTCAAATCCTTGAGAGGCATTATATCAAACCTGGTTCTCACCATTATCATCACTGTGAGACAGTTGTTTGGATTTCTGGGAAGCAGTTAGGAAGGAACCAATCTTCATTGGTTGATGCTACGGTCTAGTAGCGGAATCCGGGAAGCTAGAAAAGAAAAAGGTTCGGCGTAACCTCGTTGGAGCAAGAAGTTTGGAGGGCTTAGGTGCACTGGGTAGATTAGGCTTGGAGGGTCTTTTGCTGTCCATGTATCACAACTGTATTTTCTAGTGGATTGTTTACCGCTTGGAGGGCGGCAGAGAGGTTTTACGCCGAGGGCTTCGGTTTCCTCTTCGATAACACATCGCGTGTTGTCTTTGTGTTTGCATCTTCCTTCCTCTCTATCTTTGCCTTTTTATTATCTGCTGTGGATTTTATTTTGTTATGGCTTAGATAGTTTTTAACCAATTTCATATTATAGCATATGTTAAGTTTCCGCACACTAGTTGTTTGACATATTGCTTGAATTGGTTAAGTTGTAATTTGGGGGTCTAAACGTTCAAAGGTGTTTTTACACGTTTTTGAACTTTCAAAATCGTCTACTACAACCATGATGTATCTCATTCCTCCAAGAGATTCGGTTCTAGTTAGACCCATGAGATCAGATGTAGTAGCTCCAAAGGTCTGGATGTAGCTGTTGGTTGAGTGCCTGGATGTTTTGCTTTCATTTGTTTCCCAAGCTGACACGATCCATACACAGCATTGCTAACCCTGCTGAGCTTTTGTATTCCCAACACTGATTCATGCTTAGATACAGTTGACAGATGTTTGTAGCTAACATGTCCCATCCTTTGGTGCCATAAGTCTTTATTTGGCAAAGAATACTATTGCACACAATGTCAGCATCAGGTACTAATCCGTTGCAGTTATCCAGAGTGTGGACTCCACTTATGAGTTTCTTTCCAGACTCATTCAAAACAAGAAATTTTCCTTTTAAGAATAGCACCATGAAGTCTTGATCATAGATCTGGCTTATGCTTAACAAGTTCACTTTCAGACCTTCTACATATAATACATTTGCAATGTCTGGCAGTCTAGGTAGAGAGATGGTTCCCTTCCCTTTTATTTGTGATTTGCTCCCATCACCGAAAGTGACATTTCCACCTTTCTTAGACTTAAAAACCTTAAAGAGAGAACGGTCTCCAGTCATGTGTCTCAAACATCCACTGTCAAGCATGTGTCCATTACTTTAAACACAGACTTCATCATAAAGCACACTTCATGCTTGCCTGACAAATCAGTAGGAATGATTTTCTCTCTTAGCTGCCATTTATGAACAAAAACTTTAATTTTCACCCTTCTCAGATGAACTCCTTTGCACATTTCATTTTGAGACAGCCTAGTTTCTTCTTTGTCACACTAAGACCCTTTTCAACAATCATCAAGATAGCTTTCAAATAACTTTTAAACTTACATTTCCTGAAACACTCATTCAAATGGAGATTAGAAAAGCAAGATGCATTTGAAACAAAAGATCTTTGTATGCCACTTATAGCCATGACAACAAGGGTCAATGGATCACATAGCAAAGATTAAACCTAATCAAAGTGTACCCGCTCTGATACCACTTGGTAGGGAAAAAATATATTGACCCCTTTTGCAAATTAATTAGATCAAATTTCATGCAATAGTGTGGAAGCACAAACAAATCACCAATTATACTAAGTACAACGGAAAATAAATTTGACATGGGTGATTTATTTACGAATGGGGAAAACCACCGAGGCAAAACCCCACTGGGTGATTTTAAGGTCACAACTCCTAAGAATCCACTATTATCAATCACAAGCGGTTACAAGTATAAGGAATCTTACCAAACCCTTTGGCCTATCCTGAAATACCAACCTACAGTTGAACCCTTAACCTAATACCTAATTGGACTTGTATTGTAGTGGCAATCTTCCTGTTCAATGCACAAATCCCAGTACGTGACTAGCCAATGATGCACAGATCCCAGTACGTAACTAACTCCACCAACTTGAAGAAGATGTTGGCTGCAAAGTTCATTACTTCATCAACAATGAAGATCAGGAAGCTCCTTGGTCACAAAACCCTTGGTGTAAAGACGTAGTAGTTTCTTTAGAGAGAATGATGAACTAGGGCACTATCTCCATGCATGACGACCTTTAAAATAAGCATTATATATATCTAGGGTTGTGAGAAAAGAAACCCTATACAAATATTTCAGCATGAGCCAAAAATCAGATCTGGAATTTCTAGTTTCATAAGCCTCAACAAAAACAGCTTGTGTCGAGCTTCTATTAAACTTCAACATTAAATCTCGTTAGAAAGGATTCTGTTGAGACTTCTATCGAGCTTTAATGAACAACTCTTCTTCACTTGTTTCTTGGTCAGATCTTCATGGCTTTAATACTTGACTTGAACAACATGTTTCTTGAAGTCTTAAACCCATCCTAGATCTACCCAATTACAAGTAAAGTGTATTTTGTCAAAGGATTAGCCAATTACATCGAATATGTCCCTAACAATAAGTGATGACATGAATGCTCAATTATCTATTGATTACATGGCTTGGGAGGTAGGGGCAGCGATCAAACAAATGGCTCCCCTAAACGCTTCATGTCTCGACGGTATGCCTCCTCTTTTCTACTAGAATTATTGGCAGCTAGTTGGTAATGATGTGACTCAATCCATTCTCAATTTTTTTAAAATACTACAACACTTCCATCTCTTCTAAATCATACATAAGTGACGCTTATCCCAAAAGTAAAAAGCCCTGAACTTATCTCTGAATATAGACCTATTAGTATTTGCAACGTTTAGTATAAAATCTTTTCCAAGGTTTTAGCTAATAGGCTAAAAAATGTTGTACCAAATATTATAACAGAATATCAGAGTGCTTTTACTAAAAGAAAACTTATTTATGATAATATTTTGGTTGCTTTTGAGACTTACATAGCATGAAGAAACATAAAGGGAAGGATGATTATATGGCTATTAAACTGCATATGAATAAGGCCTATGATAGAGTGGAGTGATCTTATCTTGAAGCTATGATGAAAAAAAAAAGGGTTTTAGGGAGCAATGGATTAAGTTGATGATGGTCTGTGTCAAGATTGTAACCTATTCCATCCTGGTTAATGGGGAGCTGAAAGGCTTGATCAATCCAACTCGAGGCATCCATTAGGGAGATCCCTTCTCTCCCTTTCTTTTTTTTACTGTGCACGGAAGGGCTACATGGTTTGATATCCCAAAAGGCTACTTTGGGTAACTTGAGGGGTTTTTTCTCTTTGTAGAATAGCCCCAGATTAACTCATTTTTTATTTGTAGACGATAGTTTTCTTTTTTGCAAAGCTAATTGGTAGGAGTGTCAAAAAGTTCTTGAAGTTCTGGAGACCTATGGTAATTGTCCTAGACAACAGATAAACAAAAGCAAGACAACTGTCTTCTTTAGTAAATCTACTTTAGTTAGTATCAAATGACTTATCAAAATAGCATTGGGAGTTCAAGAGATTAAACAATATGAGAAGTATCAGGCTTGCCATCCTTGATAGAGAGAAAGAAAAAAGCTAGTTTTGAATTCATAAAAGAGCAAGTCTAGCGCAAACTTCAAGGCTAGGAAGAAAAGCTCTTATATCAAGTAGGAAGAAAAGCTCTTGTATCAAAGGAAGAGAGTTTTAATTAAAGTCACGGTCCAAGCTATTCCAACGTACACCATGAGCTGCTTTAAATTACCATTGTGTTTCTATAATGAAACTGAATGTTTGATCATAACGTTTTGGTAGGGACAACGAGGGGATCATCGCAAGATTCATTGGGTTAAATGGGATACTCTTTGAAAACTGAAATCAGATGGAGGTATGGGATTTAAAGACCTCAGCCTATTTAATAATGCCCTCTCAGCTAAACAAGTTTGGCGACTCCTGCACAATAAATAGTCTCTTTGTTATTGCATCTTCAAAACTAGAGTTTTTCCAAATTGTTCTATTATGGAAGTAGCTGAGTCAAATTTTGAATCCTATGCATGGAAAAGCATTTTAAAGGATATGGATGTTCAATTGAGGGGTGCATGGTGGAGGATAGGAAAAGGGGCCAAGGTTAGTATATGGAAGAATGCATGGCTCCCATCTTTGGAGTATCCTAAAATCCAATCTCTTGTAGTGGATTTATTTTTTGAAGCTTCAGTAAACTCTCTATTTTCACCTACTTATAATACTTGGAATGTTGACCTATTGCATCAATTGTTTTCAAATCGGGAGGTTGAATTGATAAAGAAAATCCCACTTGGGCAAGGACTTTCAAAGGACAAACTTGTTTGGCCCTAGGTTTCTTCAAGTGTTTATACAATAAAGTCAGAATAAAATTTCTTTCAAAACATAGAGCATCTAAGCCACAAACTTCTTCCAATCCGAACTAGTATCAGGAGGTTTAGATTCAATTACATGCAATACACGTGGTACCACAAACAAATCACCAACTAAGTTAAATGTAGCAGAAAATAAATTTGACACAGGTGATTTGTTTACTAATGGGGAAAACCATCAAGGCAAAACCACAACGGGTGAATTTAAGGTCACTACTCCCAAGAATCTACTATTATCAAAACAAGTGGTTACAAGTAAAAGGAATCCCAGTACCTAATACTAACCTACGATTGAACCCTTACCCCAATACCCAATTGGACTTATGATGTAGTAGCAATCTCTCCTTTCAATGCACGGCTCCTAGTACGTGACTAACACACCAACTTGAGAAAGATGTTGGCTGCAAAGTTCTTCAGTTCATTCAACGATAAAGATCAAGAAGTTCCTTGGTTACAATACCCTTGGCGCAAAGATACAGTAGCTTCTACAAAAAATATGATGAGCTAGGGAAAAAAGTCTCCGGTCACAATATGCATGTATTATCACTTTGCATCAAGTTGCATCACCTTGCATCATTTGAGACGGCCCCTAAAATAATCCTTATATATATTTAGGGTTGTGAGAAAAGAAACCCTACACAAATACACATGGATATGCACGAAATCAAATCTGGAAGTTCTAATTTTGTAATTCTAGATAGATACAGTTTCTGTTCAGTTGCTGTCAAGCTTCATCATTAAACCTCGATAGATATGATTCTGTCAAGCTATCTGTCGAGCTTTAATGCACAACACTTCTTCACTTGTTTTTTGGACAGATTTGCATGGCTTCAATACTAAACTTGAAATCATGTTCCTTGAAGTACTAAACCCATCCTAGATCTACCCAATTACAAGTAAAGTGTGTTTTGTCAAAGGATTAGCCAACTTACATAACATATGTCTCTAACAATTCTCACATATGTCCTAACACAAGGCATGGTGGTTTTGCTTATGCTTACCATGATGAAGATGATCAATCTATTAAGCATGCATGTATGATGGGGAAGATTGAGCCTAACATTGAGACCCCACCAGCTAATCCTAGTTTACCATCAGTGGATGTGTGATCAAGCTTTCTTTGTTTGTAGCAAAATAATTAGAGGAAAAAAAAAAGTAAACTAGAATATGTATATATATATATATATATGTATGTATGTATGTATGTATGTGTGTGGGTACCATATGTATGAAATTTAAGAAGTAGGACAACATGTTATTGTAAGAACAGGTGTACGTAGTAGGATCTTTTGATATTTTTTTTGGTCCTGAACCTTTTGAATCTTTGATAATATAATTTGTAACGAGGCTGAGCATTCAGCATTGGTGTAATGTATTAATAAAAGATTTTCATTCAAAAAAAAAAAAATGTAGAGTTTTAAATTTACGTTAATACGTTGAGTCTGGCTCTTCCAGTTTTCTTTTAATTTTTTATTTTATTAATGCAAAAATTCCAATTTAACTCATGTGATTTATCACATTTTAGTTCATAAACTTCCAACTGTTATGTTTTTACCTTTTAAATTTTGAATTAATATAAAATCATCAATGTTCTATTCAAATTAACGGATATTGCATTTGTGGACAATTTTCAATTTGCTCAATTTAACTTTACAAACTTTTCAATTGTTATATTTTGACCTCCTCAAATTTGGATTAAAAATAATTGTTAATGCGCATTGATATAAAAATCTCGATGATTTCATTTTATTTTAAATCTTATGAGGGTCAAATTTAATAACTAAAATGTTTGTGATATAAATTGTTACACAGGGTAATTGTGAAAGTGATGTAGGACAGAATTTACAATTTAATTTTTGTAATTATTTAAATTTTTGTATTTTTATGTAAAAAAACGTTATTTTAGGTTTATGATATTTATTTACTTGTTTTTAGGTACTTTTAATGTTTTCTAGGTCAAATTTGGTTCCTGTTATAATTAGGTATTAATTAGGAGTTAATTTAGATTATATTTTATTATCTATCAAACTTTACAAAGCTCTTAAATAGGCCCCTAAGTCTGTACATATTTTATAAAAACTAGTCGCTAACCCGTGCGATGCACGGGAAAACTATTGAAAATAAGATTTTAAAAAGAAAATTTTATTAATTTTAGTTTATATCGAATATTTATTTATAGTAGTTTAAAATATTATTTCAAATCTTCATTTCATTTTATTTTAGTTGGAATAACTTATATAATTAAATGAAATGCTTATAAATAAGAGATGACATTAATAATATACTATATATAGTTAGTAATTATTCAAGATATCATTCAAATATGACAATTTTTTGGTTCTAAAAAAAGAACAATATTAATGCATTTAAACACAAAATACTATATTGTCCAATAGATATTACAACTTTAAAACTAAAACATGAGTAGTGATTTTTAATGGATTGGGGTAATAGCACAACTTTTAATAGAAAAAAAAAATTGATTTAAAATTTTTTTGGAGTATCACTATATTAAAAATGCCGAAAGGAAGCAAGAAATTCCACTGAAAAATGCTACAAATACATTTGGGTTTTTTTTTTTTTTCAATGAGCAAGTACATTACTGTTTAGTAGAGTCTTAATACCAGGGGGATGCTCCTCCATCCAGTACATCATTGTCTAGCAAACCTAGTCAGTTCTTTGCTTTAAATGCTATCTTCTCTGCTGGTCCGTTTGTTCAAGGAAAGCCACAAGAGAAAAATATATTCCTAATAGAAGAACCAACTACCAAGTAGTCTAACATCATTAAGGATGTGGCCAATGCTCAAATTGGTAGGTCCAGCTGACTCTACTTCATCTACTGGACTATTAAATTCACACTCTATCTCTACTGCTTGAAGCCCCAAATCCATAGAGGCCATGTACACCCTTCAACAGGCTATCTAGATTGATTATTTCTCTAAACTTCCATATATTCCACAGCAAGTGTACAGGTTGTTTGCACCAAATCCACTACTAACTTCAAAGTTTCATCCACATGCCTTTGGTTTCAATTTGACCATAATAGCCAACCTCCACCGCAACTAATACAATCAACTAAATTGGTTAAAACAATTATCAAATATTGGGAATATAAAAATACAATCAACTGGATTGGTTAAAACAATATATCACCTGGGAATATAAAAATACAAAACTTGGTATTATGTATATGATACCGTTGAAAGATTTAAATATCATTGCAGGCTTCTTGAATTCCACCCATCACAAAAGCCACGGCTTACACCAAATTGGCCTTTGAAATCTTGATCTCCTTCATCCCTAGAACCTGGAAAATCAAATTTCTGGACTAATTGAAAATTTGTAAATATTTTTGTGGGGCCCAATAATTTATGGGCCAGGCCCACTTGCTCAGGGGGGAGTCCAAAGGCCCAAGCCGAAAAAGGTTACGGCCCTAGCTCAAAAATATAAAGCAAAAAATGGCCCGGAGATGCAGCCGAGGACAGTTTAGTCCTCGGCAGACCCAAAGCTCCATTGGGAAAAGGGATATAGGAACAAATTTGTAAGGGAATCTAAAATATCTTGGGAAAGTTATCCCCACTACCCTTCCCCAATAAGACTCTGCACCTAACAGAGCCTATTCTTCAGCTTTATCAACCATCCCCAACAATTCTGGGATTAGATTGATGGGACAAATATTAGTCTTGTAAAAGTTGACCCTACACGTGGACGAAGGACAGCGGACGCAGGCTAGTATAAAGGAAAAAGTAAGTGAATCTGGAAGGGGGTTCCCATCCTACCTCCAAAAAGAAGAAACTCCATGGGCAGAGATACTTGAAGAACACTTGCACTTCAGATGAAAAACCCGCCGTTGGGTAACCGGGGTAAGGCCTTAATGATCCTCGGATCAAGTCCGAGGAGTCCAACCCCATAGGATGTGACACGGTAGGGCTTAAATGTCCAAACCCAACTCCTTTTTTCTACGTGAACTCCTCTAAAATCAAGACCGGAGCATCGCCCCGTGACCAAAGGCAAGCTTTTCAAGCCCACTCTCTACAAATCATATTGTGAGGGATCTTTCATGTGCGAGCTCAACATCCTTATTGGGCCTCAAAAGAGCCGTGTCCCTACAATTTCCAACTATTATCTAACGATGAAATTATTATATCTTTTCAAGAACAAAAAGGAAAACAAAGACCAAATGTTCTATGTAGCAAATTTGAAACCTATCACCAAGAAAAAGAATTAAACCTATTGGAAATTCATTAATTGGTACCAATGCAAGTAATTGATACGCTAAAATATATTGATGAGTAGATAATGGTGACGATGAGAGAATAAAACTTTATAGGAAAAAAATAATATTAATAAATTACTTGTGTATGCTTTGAAGCTACTACCATCTCTATCAAAATTTTGAGGAGAAAAATAGAATGAAATATATTAATAAAATAAATATATAAATTTTATTATTGATGCATTGATTTCTCTAATGTTAAAGTGAAAAAATAATATTCACTCTCACAACAACTCAAAACATTTACTTAATATATTATATCATCCATACCATCCAGCCACCACTTCCATTCCGGGTGATCATCTCTAACCACCCTCTGAAATTTTGTGGTTGCCTATGTTTCCTACCCAACACAAAATTCTGCTCCCCACCATTAAACAAAACTTCGCAAATAAGTCTTGTCACATTTAGAGATCTCAAACTAACCATTTTCATTGTAGAAACCAAAATACACACTCAGTAGTCCCACCACTATAAATTATACAACAAATTGAGCTATAGCAAATATTGGTAACACAAAATCTCATAAAGGATTTAAAAGTATATTCCAAGAGGAAAAAACAACAAATTTTTAATACAAATATTTAGAGTCTACCTTTTAATTTGGAGTATGTACATGTTTTCTTAAAGAATATAATCATATGAAACTTGAAAGCAAGTTCAAAGAATAGGTGCAGTACATAAAAGCTAGTCATTCATTTAAGTTGGAGAAAAAAATCCATTCTGTTTCAATTGAAAAAGCATAAAAAAAATGACAGTCATGTTTTTACATCACACAAAAAATGACATTGAGAAAATAAGGCCAACAAATACATCTCACCCTGATTAAATCAACAACACAGCATCACATTCCCTACTTATCTTCCTCCTTACCACTCTCCATGTATTATGACTTCTAGAACAACAAAAAAAACTTAATGAAAAGAGAGAATTTTAAAAAGAAAAGAGAGTACCATGTTGAAGCAACACCAGCATCAATATAACCAAGGTTTGTTTTTTCTATCAAGGCCTGTGCAGGCTCCTTTGTGCCTAAAAATTGAAAACATAAAATGAGGTTTTTGTAGGTACCTATGTATTTTTCGGTTATGAAGTCAACAGATTAAAAATATGTAATATGCCTTTTGATTTTGCATAATGATAGAGGTATTTGTTAAAGCTTGCTATTTGTTAAGTCTCTCTTAACCCTCTCTCTGAATCTTTGCCTCAAATTTATAATATCTAATACCATGCCCATCTTGCATAATCATATATAAATGAGTTATATAACTCTCAAACAACTATACTAACCAACCCCGACCTTCAAAAAAAATTCCCAAAGAATCCAAAATAGCGGTAGCCCTAACATAACATTCCGTAGGCTATCATATAAGATAACCCAGAGATTATAATAATTTATAAAAAGGGAAAACCAATGTAAATGAAGACGACAACAACACTATATATCAAACCAAAACAAACCCAAAATTGAAATCAAATAGAAGAATCCCAGGAAACAAAAATCCAATAAAAATTGCATAAACAAAAAAGGGAAAAAGAAAATCCAAACCAATGTAAAATGAAGATGAGAAAAACACTATATATCAACTAAAACAAACCCAGAATTAAAACCAAATAGAAGAATCCCAAGAAACCAAAAATCTAATAAAAATTGCATACAAAAAGAAAAGGGAAAAAGAAAATCTAATTACAAAAATTTCGTGATTCTTCTTTGCCATAGATTTGACAACAAAGTAAGAAGAAGAAAACGTGGAAATCTGCAAAGACAAAAAAAAAAAAAAAAAAAAAAAAAAAAAAAAAAAAAAAAAAAAAAAAAAAAAACTTAAATCCAAGCAAACAAAAAAACAAAATTCCAAAAAAAAAAAAAAAACTTAAATCCAGAGCAACCCACAACCACAAACTAACAAAATTCCATGAACAATTGAAGCGGATAAAGAGAGAGCAATATATAGAAATTAAAGGAGAGTAAAAAACATGTTTTAATTACCTCAAAATAAAACATGATGGGTGGATTATTTGATGGACGATGGAGAGGCAAGAGAAATCGATGCAGTGGCAGTGATCCATGGTGGGTGGGGGCGGTGGAGGATCAGTTTTGGCGTGCCAGTGTATATTAGAAAACAGAGAGGTTGTAGGGTTTGGATGTGAAGGCTAAAGAAAGAGTTGTAACTTGGATTAGGGTTCTAAATTGATAATTCTAATATAATATAATACTAATAAAATGTTAAGAAGAATTAAAAAAAAAAGAAAAAAGAAAAGAAAAGAAAAGAAACACTTGTGTACGTTTTAGCTAAAAAACGTTAAGAAGAATAAAAAAAGAGGTGACGTGAAAGCTGATGGGGGGGGAATAAATGGAAAAATTCTAATATAAATAAAACATCAAAAAAATAAAAAAAAAAGGTGACATGGAAAATTGTGGAGCTAACCGAGGCTTCGGTTATATATATATATATATATATATATATATATATAGATTATTCAATTAATAAAATTTAGAATTTAGTCTTTTTATTTTCTGGTAGATTCTAGACCCTTTCTATTTTTGGATTTAAGGAACCCTTGTGGACTCGAGATTATTTCCAGAAGCAAAAATGTTTTGTTTCTTATTTTCTAAAAGTAGACGTATTCTGTTTCTTGACACTTCCACATCCCACATCAAAAAGTCCTTGAAAAGAAATTATGTTAGGGAGATAAACACATTGGGGAGACTCATTAAGTGGTTAATATAACATATAGAGACATACTTAACCCAAAAGGCCTAAGTTCAATAGGTATGAGCTCAACTGTGTTATATAAATTACTCATTCTTCTCATCATTATTTAATGTGAGACTTCACTCATACATATATACTCAACAAATTATAAATGAATCTTTGTACAAAACCTTCTCTCTCTCTCTCTCTCTCTCTCTCTCTCTCTCTCTCTCTCATATTATAGATTAGTTGAGAAGGTTTGTGCGGCACAATAATTATTTTTACAAATAAATGTAATCAATAATTTAACCTATTACTTTTCTTTAAAAAAAAAAAAAAATCAAATGGAATGAGAAAAATGAAGAGGAGGGGAATTTGTCTTCCTATTTGTCAAATATAGGATTAGTGATGAAAATTCAGCTCACTTCATTTTGCATTGGTTACAGATTCCTCCACAAGAGAACGAAAATATAACCTAATTTTAAAAATAGGGATTGATAAAGGAGAGTGACAAGTCTCTCCCACTCCATTTCGTACCATCTTGTCAAATTTTAAACATATATATATATATATATATATATATATATATATATATATTATTCTTTAATTTTTTATGAATTATTTTGCATACCTTCAATAATACCAAAATTATTCTTATATATTAACAAATGAGGTGATAGTAGAAAACTTTTATTATTTAGAATAATATGAATGAGTTTTGACTGGGAAATAAAAGGAGTGTAAGTAAATAAGGGTGATCACACCATAATATGGTGCATGCACATTTTTGCTAAATAATACATTGAAAAAGACGTTTACCAAAATAGTAATGTTTGAAAGTTCTTTGAAAAAAAATAATCTTTTTGATATCTCGTATCTTGTAGAGACAAGTTCAACATTTGTACTAGACATCATATCCAATTGAAAATTGTCTTCTAAAAAGATGAGTTCCATTTTTCAAAGGCTATTTTGACAAGTAGGTATCAAACATTGCTATTTTGACAAATATATGTTTTTAAAGTATTATTTAGTAAAAAATGGCCCATGGTGCATCCTCATGCAATTTGCCAAAATATAAAATACGAATTAAAAATGCAAACCCCTTGAAAACACTAAATATGTTGTCAAAGAAGAAAACCCAAGCACCTGGGCGAAACAACCTCTCTGTGGCACCTTTGTTGAAACTCCACTAGTGAATAATTGCAATTCAAGATACACAAATAAGCCCTCTACACTAAAGCTATCCTAGTACTTGAACCCTACAAGCATGTATCAAGTATCAATCGACTAGACCAAGTCCGTTCTTCACCTAGTCTCTAGAGTCCACGCATTGAGCAGCCAACAATAAGCCACCATGTCCCCTTGGAAATGTGGCTTGCTCCAAAATATTTCTAGCTCCAAGCCAACTTTTAACACTCAAGTATGTTGATGAAGATGATGGAAACAATCTCCTCTCAAAGATATGTCTATAATGAGAGATAAAGAGAAGAAAGAATGGTAGGGATTCAATCTATGAGGAGGGGTTCTCTTTCACACAAAGGGATGAGCAAAATATTGCTCTAGACAAGCTCTCCAAATGCTATCTTTGTTTTTCTCCTGTACAAATACAAATGAAATGAGTTATGTCTCTTTTGGACTTAGAAGTTGGCCAGGTAATAAGAATGACTTGCGGGACTTCGTCCTTGAGCAAGTTCCAATAGTGAATTGCTCGCGAGCAGGTCGTGACTTGCTCAGTAAAAATGTCTCTCCTTTTATCTACCACATGTCCAAGTCACGAGCAAGGCAAGTATCTCATTGGTGAGACTAGTTCATGACTTCTTCTTCACTACAACTTTGACTAGGGCTCAAGTTCATGTACCCAATTAGAAAATATTTTCATAATACATGAAAATTAAGCATAAATACAAGTAAATTTGGCACAAAATTAATTAAGTTAAGGAAAAACAAGGACTCAACAATTTCCCACTTTGACGAAACATCCCTAATGCAGTCTCTAAAGTTAAATGTGACGGAAACAACACACTCACATCTAATCTAAACCCAAACTTGAACTTAAACCTGACTCTTGAAACATTCTCACAAGATGAATTAGACGTTAGATGTAATAGTTGAGGACAGTTAAAAGTATCGAATACAATGATATCGAGTAAATATGATATATCTTTATGAATGCAACTTGATCAAAAAAGTGAAAACTGAAAGTTCAAATAGTGTAAAAACACCCTTGAACGTTTAGATCCCCAATTTACAAATAAACCAATTCACGCTTTATGTCAAACAACTAGTGTGCGGAAAATGAACAAAAGCTATAATGTAGAATTGGAAAAACTATCTAAGCCAAATTAAAATCACAACCCACAGCAGATAATAAAAGGCAAAGATAAAAGGGAATGAAGATGCAAACACAAAGACAACATGCGATGTGTTATCGAAGAGGAAATCGAAGCCCTCGGCATAAAACCTCTCCACCGCCCTCCAAGCAGTAAACAATCCACTAGAAAATGTAGTTGGGATACATGGACAGCAATAGACCCTCCAAGCCTAATCTACCTAGTGCACCTAAGCCCTCCAAGCTTCTTGCTCCAACGAGGTTGCGCTGAACTTTTTTCTTTTCTAACTTCCCGGATTCCACTACTTGACCATAGTATTAACCAATGTAGATTGGTTCCTTCCTAACTGCTTCCCAGAACACCAAACAGCCCTCTCACAGTAATGAATATGGTGAGAACAAGGTTTTGGTAAAATGCCTCTCAAGGGTTTGACAATGGAGAGGAAGAGAGTTGAGGAATTTGAAGAGACTCTAATGTATAGATTGTAGGTGAATCAATCTTATTTTACTCTAGGGTTTTTCTCTTAAAATTCTCTTTGGAAGCTCTTTTTCATTTGTGGGTATAAGGGGTATTTATACTGAGGTGAAAGGAGAATGTGAAACGTCAGGTTTTTCAAAACAGGGGTGACTCGCAGCTTGGCCTCGCGACTTGACTGAGTCGCGAGATCCAGTCGCGAGATAACCATATGGCCAGTTGTCCTGTTTTGTCCTGTAGTGCTCCAGCTAGCATGACTGTTCACCTTCTAGCATGCTTGGCACGTGTGCTGCATCTGGCGGATTCCAGCCGCGAGTCACCCGTGAGATCAAGCTGCGAGTCTCTGTTTTCTTGCACACTCTTGAGCAATCAACACTCTATCTCACTCACTACCCTTACAACAAAATCCACCTAAATATAGGGTTACTAAATGCTGAAATACAAGCAAATTTGGCACGGAATAAAACCAACAAGATGGTTGATTAAATTCAACCTTACAAAAACCATTAACTACAATGATAATCCGAACATATAAGCAATTAAGTACAAACTTAATAAGTTAATAGCATGTCGAATATTATATTATAAAATAAAAAAATAAAAAACTAAAAGCAAGATGTAATGATTTGTATAAGCACATAGTATCTAAGTACTAAAAGATTAACCATAACATCAAACATAAAAAATAAAAAAAAATAAAAAAATCTCAAAAGAAAACAACATTGTATCAATGTCAGTGTGAGTCTCCCCCTATCAATATATCTCCTCCTATGCATGTGCACTAAAGTCCAAAAATTTCTCAATTTTTTCGTCATGAATGTCAAAGGGATCAAGTAGAATAAGAACAAATACCAATTGGGGAATGAATGTATGATATGTATGAACAAACTTATGAAAAATGCAAAGTATGGATGCATACAGACAATGCTTAAATAAGCACAAATAAGCATGCAAAACAATGACATGGACAAAGTGAAAAAATTGGCACAAACCAATTTGTATGATAAAAAGAATGTCGTGATGCATAAGTAATGTTCTTGTTAGGTTCTAAAGTTTAGGATTTTATGTATTTAGAACTCTAATGTGTATTGTTGGCAAACCATGATCAAAACAATGTGTTTAGAAGTATTTAAGTCTAGCTCAAAGTTGTGCGTCTATGTAAAGTTGGAATCGAGTTAAAGCAGGAAAGGATTGTGCCTTTCGGCCTGGCTCGATCGATCGAAAGACAGGCTCGATCGATCGAAGCTCGGGCAGAATGTTTTTCTGCAGATTTGTCTAACTCAGCCCTAGTTGTTTTAAAACGTTTTTAGGGTTTCTTATTTGTCCTAAGTATAAAAGGCAAACCCTAACCCTGTTTTAGTGTTGCTCATATTTACGGTTTGTGTAAATCTCTTTTGAGATCTAGAGGAGCTTTCCTTTACACAAACTTAGGGTTTTCAAGGAGAAGATTTATCTACACCTTGATGATTAATTCAGTTGCTGCCATTGAAGTTTAAAGAAAACACAAGCGAGTGTGCTTGTGTCTGGAGGTGAATCCAAGAAAGAAGGAGTCCGTGGATTTGAAGTTTGCACATGGTCGTATCAGTAAGTTCTACTGATTGGTAGCAATAAGAAGTCGAGCGTGGGGGCTTGTAAGTCTTATTGTATGAACTTCGATTCTTTCAAGATAGTGGATTCAAGTTTACCTTGAGGATAGATAGGTCAAATCCTCCCCAGGTTTTTACCAATTTGGTTTCCTAGGTGATCATATCTTGTGTTATTTATTTTCCGCTGCTTTGAATGATTTGATCTTTTATATTGTGATAACCTAGACTTGTTTAATTGGACTAAGTAACTACTTAGCTAATTACCTAGGTTTAATCAATTGTTTAAGGGGTCTAAAAACCATCAAGTGGTATCAGAGCGGGTAGCTCTTTTGTTGTTGATCCTTTGATCTAAGAGCTGATCCTTGACCCCTTTGATATGGATTTTTGGAAATTCTTTCTGCTTATTCATCAACTTGCTTACTTTGTGTATTTGTCTCTTGTTGAGTTTGTTAAATCATTCCTTGAACATCTTGGTCTTATCATATGTGGTAATAATTATTTGTGTTATACTGCCTTAACCACCTTAAAGGCACGTGATTCTTGTCTGTGGTATTTGGATAGTGGTTGTTCCAAGCATATGACAAGAAACAAAGGATTATTCAAGACCCTTTTTGAAGGAAAGATTCGGACAGTCACTTTTGGAGATGGAAGCAAATCTGTCATCAGAGGCATTGGAACTGTGGACATCCCAGGGTTACCGGTCTTTGAAGATGTTTGGTATGTTGATGGACTAAAGGCAAATTTACTCAGCATCAGTCAGATTTGTGACAATGGACTAAATGTTCTCTTCACTAAGTATGAATGTGAGATACTTGATGGTGGAGGTGACTGTATGTGTGTTGGTGTACGAACAACGGACAACTGTTATGGATTGACACCAAGCATAAGCAACAAGTGTTTTAGTGCAAAGATTGATCAAGTTGATTTGTGGCATCAACGGCTGGGGCATGCAAGTCATAAGCAGTTAGAAAAGATTTCAAAATGTGATGTTGTTATTGGTTTACCTAAGTTTAAGAAGATAGATAAGTGCATATATGGACCATGTCAGATAGGTAAACAGATAAAATCTAAACATCCGTCTGTGGCTAGTGTTCAAACTTCAAGACCTCTGGAGTTACTGCACATTGATCTTATGGGTCTTGCTTGAGTTCAGAGTTTGGGAGGAAAGAAATATATTCTAGTGGTTGTGGATGACTTTACTAGATATACTTGGGTTGTGCTCTTGAAAGATAAAGCTGAGACTCCTGAGAAGATGATACATTTGTGTAAGAAATTGCAGGTTGAAAAAGATACAGTGATAGCCAGAATCAGAAGTGACCATGGAAGAGAATTTGAGAATACCAAGCTAGCTACCTTCTGCAATGAACAGGGCACACATCAAGAATTTTCATCACCCAAGACACCGCAACAAAATGGAATAGTTGAATGAAAAAATAGGGTCGTTCAAGAGATGGCACGTGTCATGTTGCATAATAAAAAATTACCAAAATCTTTCTAGGGAGAAGCAGTTAACACTGCTTGCCATACAATCAACCAGGTGTATTTTAGACCTGATTCCAAGAAGACTCTTGATGAACTCTGGAGAGGAAAGAAGTCGGTCGTCAAGTATTTCAAGATTTTTGGCAGTGATTGTCACATTCTATGTGATAGAGAGTACCTAGAGAAATTTGATGCTAAGAGTAACAAATGATATTTTCTAGGGTATTCCTCTACTAGTAGGGCATATAGAGTGTATAATCTGAGAACCAAAACTGTCATGGAATCTTCAAATGTTGTGATCAATGATGAAGTATGTCCAGAAGCACATTCAGAAAGTACTACTCAGGTTCAAGATAAGCCTATGGAGGTTAATGACTTTCTTCTTATTGATTATGTTGTGAAACATAGTGATGAGGAGCTAATGGTGTTGAATGATGCAATTTCTGTACCATCAAGTCCTGAACCATCCACTCCAGTTCATGAGACTCAATAGGTTCAACATAAGTTTAGTCCTTCATCAGAACAGAGAGGTACATCCACATCTCTAGTTAAAGGTCCTTCCTCTAGAGTAAGGTTTAATCATCCCTCCTCAAATATATTGGGAAGTCTGAATGACAACATGAGATTAAGGTCAAAAGCCTTAAGTGTAATTACACACTCATGCTATCTGTCCCAATTTGAACCGAAGAAGGTAGATGAGGCACTTCAAGATGCTGATTGGGTAAACTCTATGCATGAAGAACTTCATCAATTTGTTCGAAATGATGTGTGGGAATTAGTTCCTAGACCAAAGGGTGTGAATGTAATTGGAACTAAGTGGATCTTTAAGAACAAGTCAGATGAACATGACATTGTCATCAGAAATAAATCAAGACTTGTTGCTCAAGGCTACACACAAGTGGAAGGGATTGACTTTGATGAGACCTTTGCTCTAGTAGCAAGATTGGAATCCATTAGGATATTGCTGGCTATAGCTAGTCATTTGAACTTCAGGTTATATCAAATGGATGTCAAAAGTGCTTTCTTGAATGGAATGCTACAAGAAGAAGTTTATGTTGAACAACCTAAAGGATTTGTTGACCCTCACAGACCGGATGATGTGTATAAGTTGAAGAGAGCACTGTATGGTTTGAAACAAGCTCCATGGGCTTGGTATGAGGTATGATAGATTGACTGCATATCTTACTGAGCATGGTTTCAAAAGGGGATTTGCAGGCACTACTCTCTTCATAAGAAAGGATAAGAACAGTTTTGTTGTAGCTCAAATTTATGTAGATGATATTGTTTTTGGTGCTGCTAATGACTCTCTTGATCATTCTTTTGCAGATGAAATAAAGGCGATGTTTGAAATGAGTATGGTCGGTGAACTAACATATTTCTTGGGATTACAGGTGAAGCAAACGGATTCAGGGATCTACATTAACCAAGCAAAATATGCAAAGAATCTAGTCAAGAGATTTGGACTGGACCATGCTGTCCATGCTAGAACACCAATGGCTGCCAATGCAAAATTAATAAATGATCCATCAGGTGAGTCTGTTGATGTTCCATTATACAGAAGTATGATTGGATGTTTGTTGTATTTGACTGCTAGTCGGCCTGATATTGCATTTAGTATTGGTGTTTGTTCTAGATTTCAATCTAATCCTAATGTTTCACACTTAAATGCTGTCAAAAGAATAATTAAATATGTTGCTGGAACTTGTGATTATGAATTATTTTATAGCAAAGAGTCTAATCTGTCTTTGCTCTTTTTTTTTATTCTGATTAGGCTGGTAATGCTGATGATAGAAAAAGCACCACTGGTGGATGTTTTTATATTGGTGCTAATCTTGTTGCCTGGATGAGCAAAAAGTAAAATTCTGTGTCTTTGTTTACTGCCGAGGCAAAATATATTGCTGCTGGAAGTTGTTGCTCATAACTTCTTTGAATGAAAAAGGTTTTAACTGATTATGGGATATCCCAAGATACCATGGTGGTTTACTGTGATAACTCTAGTGCTATTGACATATCTAAGAACCCTGTTCAACATTCTAAGACTAAGCACATACAGATTAGGTATCACTTCATTAGGGATCTTGTTGAAAGAAAAATTGTGTGTCTTGAGTATATTCCTACTGAGTGTCAGAATGCCGACATTTTCACCAAACCTCTTGATAGAAGTAAGTTTGAGACTCTTCGTCAAGTGATTGGTGTGATTCTGTGTCCCTGATTTGTCATTGTCTTCATGGTCCTTGTGCTTCATTTGCTCTACCCTTTGTGACCATTGTTCTTTGGTTTTGTTTTGTTTTGTTTTTTTTTTTTTTTTTTTTGGTTTCTAGGATTTGCATAGCATAACATTCATGCAATTCATTCTAGGTGTTTTTTTATTTTTAATAAAAAAAAAAAAAAGGGAAGAAAAAGGAAGCACATTTTGTTTTGCACTATTCTTCTTGGTTTTTGAGAACAAGGTTAGTCAATTTATTTTCACATAACATGTCTTTTGTACCTTGTTTAGCTTTGATGAGCTTATTTATTGCACTTTACTAGTGAAGTTTTGTAGTGCATGTTGTGTGGGAAAGATGTTTATGGTTTTTGATTACTATGTCTTAATCTTGAAGTCACATGTTTTTAAATGTTTGACTTGAACTTTTAGAGAAAGATATAAATAACCATCTCACCACAGTTCACTAGCCAATCATGAACACCTCATTCTAGGTGTTTTTTATTTTTAATTAAAAAAAAAGGGAAGAAAAAGGAAGCACATTTTGTTTTGCACTATTCTTCTTGGTTTTTGAGAACAAGGTTGGTCAATTTATTTTCACATAACATGTCTTTTGTACCTTGTTTAGCTTTGATGAGCTTATTTATTGCACTTTACTAGTGAAGCTTTATAGTGCATGTTGTGTGGGAAAGATGTTTATGGTTTTTGATTACTATGTCTTAATCTTGAAGTCACATGTTTTTAAATGTTTGACTTGAACTTTTAGAGAAAGGCATAAATAACCATCTCACCACAGTTCACTAGCCAATCATGAACACCTTAGTGCATATCATAAGATTTTGTACTCGAGAAAGTGTAGCACATGCATAAAAGGAACATAAGGTGAAGCCTCGGATTAAATTGCTTAATTCTTAAAATCAAAATTGGTGTGTACTATTAGGCTTGATACCAAACTCACATAACTTAAAATTGGAATGTATATTATGAGGCATAAATACAAGAAACTTACATGATTGCAAGCATATGATCTAGGAGATGTAGGAGTTATATGATGTAACTCTTTAGGTGATAGTCTCTTTTAAATTCTTTGTGATGAATTTTGTAGACTTTGTGATTGATTGATATTCACATATCACCTCACATGTATCTCAAGTTTTTGCTAGTTGCACACACTATACGAGTTACTCTTTGCTAAACATTGTACATGTTATTGTGTGTGTTTATGGTCTGACCAACCAAAATTTTCAAATACTTTGAATTATGTGCAAAATTAATTTGTTGCTTGAAAATTTGTAGAAAATGCAAGAAATTTTGTTTTTGGGAATTTTGGGCTTAAAATCCTTGATTTGAAAATCATATTATCCTATACTCATGCATTTTTATTCTTAAATTTCAATGCTTTGGTTTAAATCAACTTGTTTTTCAAAAATTGTGTTTTTCCTCAAAAATATGGTGAGCCTCTGCCTAATTCGATCGGTACATTCTGTTTTTCGATTGATCGAAAATTTTTAAATTTGAGAGAGAGAGTCTTTGTCTGTTTCGATCAATCGAGGCTGATTTTCAATCGATCGAAACTCGTGAATCAAGTTTTTAAAAAGACAGATTGGACTTTTTCAAATAGTTTTCAACTTTTCTCTCTCTCCGCGTTGTCTCTAGGCTCCACCATCCAATTTTGTGTCGTTTTCCTTCAAGATTTTTGCAAGGTTTTTGTCCTTGGAGGCCGGTAAGTCCCTTTTGCCCTTCCTTTTCCATTTTATTTCATGATTTCATGCATTTTTCATGCATTATAATGGATATTTTCGGCACTTTCAACATATTGGGGTTTTTGATGATTCGAACCTATTTTGGTGAAATTGATCAATGGGTTTTTGTGCTATAATGCTATAATGATGTTCCCTATAGTTTAATTTGATCAATTTTGTGGTTTTTGAAAAATTGGAAATTCTAGGGTTTTGAATTTGATCCGAATTGGGGATTTTGTCTAATTGGGTTAAATTGATGAAATTGCTTATCACATTGATGTATTTGGTCATTATTTTTGTTATTATATCATGTGTAATGATCAATTCGTCAATATTTTTCAAATCGATCAAGTGGTTTTCCAAATTTTGGGGTTTTTGTGTTAAAACCTTAATATTCAAGCCAATTTTGTAAATTTGAACTTTTTGGACTTAATTCGCTGCATTAGAACATGCATTATGTCATTTAAACTTGTTCATGCATCATATAGATTTTTATTCTATATTCTGTTTTTGTGCTAACTTGCAGTCTGCCCTTGGTTTTTGTTTTGTGTTTTTGTTGCTCTGTGTTTTGATTCTTATCTTAGCACCATGCCTAGGAAAACTAGAGCCCATATGACCACTTCCACTTCCTTTGAGTCTCCCACTAGGATTGAGCTATTTAAGAATGATAAGTATAGAGAAGCCTATGAGACTTTGAACTGTAAGCGTAAGATATAGTCTAAGCGAGCTGTTGTGTTAGATGAGCTTGATCCGGCCATTAGGGCCAATTTTGAGTCTAGAGGTTGGTTGCCTCTCTTAGCGATAGATCATCCACCCCTGACCGCCCTGATTAGAGAGTTCTTTTCTAACCTCTCTTGCCACATCTATGATTCCAACACCCTTGTTATGAGTTGGATACGAGGTGTAGAGTTCACCACTACCCCTCGAGTAGTGGCTGAGGCTCTTGGGGTGCCGGCTGTTCGGGACGCTGACTATCCCTATGATGAGTCACCCTCATTAGATGTTTTCATGTCTTACATCACTAGGTCATCTATCCAATGGGATTCTGATCCTCGGATCACGTCCGCTGAGCTTATCGAGACGGCCTATCTCTTCTTTAGGATAGCATGTCATTCCTTGTGGCCTATCTCTCACTTCTACACCATCCCTCTAGAGTGATGTGTGTTTTTGTATGCCTTTGTTTCTGGAGCGTCTATCAGTTTTTCTCACTTGTTCCTTCGTTCTTTGAACGAGGTTTATAGGAGTTCTGCCGTAGGGCATGCACTAATTCATCCTATTTTCATTCATAGGATTTTGCTCTTCTTAAGTCTAGATGGTTTTCCATCTGGTGAGCCTATTCATGTGATTGCTCCCATAGGTGCCACTTTTCTTCGTCAGAGGGCTGCTCAGTTGAGAGTTGCTCCTTCTCATCCTAGAAGTGCGTCATCTAGTGGTGTTCCCCCTCCTTCCTCTTTTATAGGTACAGTTGTTGCTGAGACTTCAGGTGCTATTGCTGATGTTGATGTTCCTCCACTAACTGCTTCGGATGATTCAGACATTTGTCGCACGTTGGATCATGTCTTGACCGTTCAAGCGGCTCAAGGACAGATTTTGGTGGACGTGCTCGATGAGATCCGTGCCTTGCATGCGGAGTTGGCGTAGTTTAGACCACCTCCCTTTTGATGATGGATATCTTGTTTGCCCTTTGGCATTCCGTCACAAAAAGGGGGAGTACTTTGTAGAGTTTTTGTTTTCAGGGGGAGTTTATTTGTTTTTGATTGGAGCTTGTGGAGTTTAGATTGTATCTAGGTGCTTCACTTTGTACTTAACATTTTTAGCTCTTACTTTGTTTTTGATGGGATATTCTTGTTAGGGGGAGTTTTATGTTTTGTTGGTACTTTATTTGTTTCTTGTTTCAAACTGTTTATTGATTTATATTTATGAGTTATTCATTGATATATGTCTTTATTTGTGTGTTGTTTGAAATCAAGAAGTTATTTTGTTTACTTGTATTGTTTCCACACATGCGGTTATGCATTTTATTTAGTGTTTCAGGAAATATATAGGTTGATTCAATTGAGTTGCTGTCTACACTTGCAACTGATGGATAGTAGTTAGGATTGAATTTGTTTTATGAACATTATTTTGTAAAGGGCTTTTTATTTTGTAAACTTTGAGCTTCTAATTGTGTTTTGTCACGGATTGCCAAAGGGGGAGATTGTTAGGTTCTAAAGTTTAGGATTTTATGTCTTTAGAACTCTAATGTGTATTGTTGACAAACCATGATCAAAACAATGTATTTAGCAGTATTTAAGTCTAGCTCAAAGTTGTGTGAAGTTGGAATCGAGTTAAAGCAGGAAAGGATTGTGCCTTTCGGCTTGGCTCGATCGATCGAAAGACAGGCTCGATAGATCAAAGCTTGGGCAGAATGTTTTTCTGTAGATTCGTCCAACTCAGCCCTAGTTGTTTTAAAACGTTTTTAGGGTTTCTTATTTGTCCTAAGTATAAAAGGCAAACCCTAGCCATATTTTAGTGTTGCTCATATTTGCGGTTTATGTAAATCTCTTGTGAGATCTAGAGGAGCTTTCCTTTACACAAACTTAGGGTTTTCAAATTAATCTATATGATCTGTTTGGCATGGCTTGATCACCATCCTCATTATGCAAATGGATGAGTGTTGAGTCCTAATTGAAGCCCATTCTTTTGAGATGCAGAGCCCATTCTTGAGCAAACCCAAGCTGGTCTAACTTAGGTTTTGGAAATATGGGGTAATCACAACTATGAATAATATTTGGAACTTGATTTTGTCACTTTAAGCTTGAGCTGGGCTCTGGCTGTTTTTAGTGCTTGGTGACCTGAGATTGAGTGACATGAATGTATGAATTCTGCGCAAATTTAAAGTAAGCCTGTGCTTAACCTTAATCTCACAAAATGAATATATTGCAAGATACTTGAATAGCCCTGGATTGTTTGTCTTTTTTAATGTGATTTAAAAAATAAACAATAAAAAGGCTACATTGATGTGGGAAAGTGTTTTTTGTTAATTTTTTTAGTTACTTTGGGATGCAGAAAATTTGAATGTAATTCACTATAAGAATTGTGATGATACAAATAATTGTCAGTGGCATATAAAATTTATGAAAAAATAGTCAGTGGTACATATATAAAGTATAGCAAGCTGTAGCTTTACTGACTCCAATCTGAGTGATTCTATTATTAGGAACACATGTCTTTGTAAAATATTCATTTTCATTCTTTTTCATTGACCATCACATAGAAATCATGTGAGCAGTGGTTTTCATTGTACCATTGTTGTGTTGACCTATTTCTGTCACCAATATTTGGGTTTCTTGAACAACCAGAGTTATCATTTAAAATTTAAATAATAAGACAAGTTTCATTTAATATATGTTTTATTCACAGGTTATGTATTAAAGGCTTCTCTATTTAGTTGACTTGGTTTCTTTATGATGCAAGTTGCATGGCAGCCTTGGAAGCAGAACATTACTTGCAAGAGATTGAATCACGAGAGGGTAAAAGTGATTGACTACTAGGATGTGCCTGGGATTTAAAAGTTGCTCAATTAGGAGCAATATTTAATCAAGGACAAAAAAATTCTCTTCAAAACAATGACATTTTGGCATGTCACTATTGGATATGCATTAATAGATTTCTACATTATGCCACATCAACTGTAATTTTTTATGATTGATTGGCTTGGATAACCTATAAATCATAAGGCTTAGCTTTTTCTCTTTTGGTGGCTTTTAATCATGCTGGTTGTAGCATTTTCTCTTGGATCATGGCTACTCTGCTGGTTTCTTGAAAATTTGAAATATATTCTTGCTTTAGCAAGGAGGGCATACCAATAGGATCGGCTGAAGTTCAGGTTTGTAGAGTACTTGAACTTCAGCTGATCCAATTGGTTAATTACTCATCTTTTTGTGAGAGAGCATGCTAATTTGAATTATGGCATATAAACGGATTTGTGTTTTGGGTGAAAAAAAAAAATTTTGGCAACAATTTTGCCAAAACAAATATAAAACAAAAACCAAAAAATAAATTTTTTTTTTTAAAATACCAAATAGGCCCTACAAAATACTACTATTCCATATTAGAATTTATGAAAAAATGGTCAGTGGTACCTATATAAAGTACAGCAAGTTGTAGCGTTACTGACTCCAATCTGAGGGATTCTACTATTGGGAACACATGTCTTTGTAAAATATTCATTTTAGGACCAAGATGGGGGGAGAGAAAGGCTGCTGCTTGTTTTTGTTTTATTCTTGTTCATTGACCATCATATAGAAATCATGTGAGCAGTGGTTTTCATTGTACCATTGTTGTGTTGACCTATTTCTGTCACCAATATTTGGGTTTCTTGAACAACCAGAGTTATCATTTAAAATTTAAATAATAAGACAAGTTTCATTTAATATATGTTTTATTCACAGTGTATGTATTAAAGGCTTCTCAATTTAGTTGACTTAGTTTCTTTATGATGCAGGTTGCATGGCAATTGAACTACACTCTCCGGAGTATCTTAATCCACTTTTATCAAAAAAAGGCTTTTGATGTGCAAGCACTTCGTCAAGTTTCTTGGAGGCAACGCGCTCCACTTTGGCATTAGCTTGAATTACTTCAAGCTCGAGAAACTTGATCTTGGAGTAGGCCTCAATTAGTTCTCCATTTAGTGCTTCAACTTCACACTTTGTTTCCTTGTATCTTACAAGTATGCTCTTGTAGTCTTGTTCCGCTTTCTTCATTTTTTTTATGGTTGCCTTAGACACTCTAGCATACTCTCCGATTTTCTCAAGAAGAGATATAAGATTCTTGTAGTTCCTTGGTTCCTTCATCTTTATCATCTGATTCTTCCCCAATTCCATAGACTCTACTTTGGTGTGCTCACCAAGTTCTTCCACTAGAAGGCTCAAATCTTCTGATAAGTCCATGGGTGCAATGGTCATAAATGCGGAGTAATTTCCTTCTTCATCACAATTTTCTTTCAAATCAGCATTTGAACCATATGAGTCACTAAGGGTAGTTGCAAAGACTTTACCCTTCACTTTCAAATACGTGGGGCATTCTTTCTTCATATGCCCATGCCCTTTGCACTCAAAGCACGTGACCATTTTAGACGGTGAGGAATCTCTTGAATCCTTCTTCTTGAAGTCTTTCTTGTCCTTCTTGAACTTTGAGAATTTGTCATTCTCAAAGGACTTTCCATCTCTCTTGAACTTTAGGAACTTACGGAAGTTCTTAGCAAGATATGCCACATCTTTTTCAACCTCATCCTCATCTGAGGAGTCTTGAGCTTCCAATCTCTCATTGACTATCTTGAGAGCAAGAGATTTGCTATTCCTTTGAGAGGGGAGAGATAGCTCATAGGTTTGAAGAGAACTAATGAGTTCTTGAATTTTAATCTCATCAAGGTCTTTGCTTTCTTTGATGGCAGTGACCTTTGCACAGAAACTCTTCAGCAATGAACGTAGAATCTTCCTCACAATCTTGGAGTCCTCCATCTTTTCTCCCAAGTTGAATTTCCCAATCACCACTTCATTTAGCTTCCCATAAAATGAGTCAAATGACTCGTCTTTCACTCATCTTTAGCTCCCTAAAGTGTGTGGTAAGCATTTGCAACTTGGTTTCCTTCACCTTTTTGGTGCCTCTATAGGTCATCTCCAAGATTTGCCACGCCTCCTTAGCAATTGTAACATGAGAGATCCTGTGAAATTCGTTAAGAGAAACACCACAGAAAATAACATTTAAAGCCTTGTTATTAGCATTAGCTTCTGCAAGAGCTACCTTATCCCATGTGGATTTGGCGGTCTCTGCCCTAGTCCATCCTATCTCGATAGCGTCCCAAACACTATCATTAATAGGACATAGAAATGCCCTCATACGGACTTTCCAAAGAGCATAATTGCTCCCATCAAAGTACAGAGGAGCATTAAGTGATTGAGATTGATCCATCTCAAATGGGTCTAGGATCACACTTAAGTAATGAAACCACATCAACTGTACCCGCTTTGATACCAATTGAAAGCTCGAATTTGTGTGAAAACACAAGAGCTGTTTAGACCCCCAAATTAAAATTACGGCTTGGTTGATTTTACTCTAAATTAAACTAAGTGCAGAATAGAGTAAATGAGAGTGGATAAACAATATAACTACTCTAAGCCATATTAATCAAATCGCAGTAGTAAAATGAAAACTAAAAGAGTAGGGAAGAAGAATGCAAACACAAGATAACATGTCGATGTGTTATCAAAGAAGAAATCGAAGAACTCGGCAAAAAACTTCTCCACCGCCCTCTAAGCGGTAAATCGATCCACTAGAGAATGAGTTGGAGTACATGAATAACAAAAGACCCTCCAAGCCTAGTCTACCCCATGTACTTGAGCCCTTCAAGCTCTTGCTATCAACTGACTTAACGAAGCCTTATCTTCTCTAGCTCTCCAGATCACGCAATTCGGCCCGATCCGCCAAACAAATGACTTCTTCCAATGCTTCCTGATTGCACCAAAACCTCACTTTACATTCAAGATGGGTGTGGTAAGTGTTTGGGCTATCAACCTCTCAAGGATTTGGAAATGGAGAGGAAAGAATTGAGGAAAACCACAATGCATTAAGTAGAGAATTGTGGGTATGACAATCTCTCACTCTCAAGGGTAATGGCTAGGGTTTTCTCTCTAAAAAGCACTCCTCTCAATATGTGGGTAATGTGGGTATATATAGTGTGGGTAAAGACCAGGTGTATTAGATATGTCAAATTGGCAAAACAGAATGTTTCATGGGTATCTCGCGGGAATGCCTTACCCGCAAGACATTCACAAAAACCAACTGTCACCATCTGTCATGACTCTTTGCATTCCAGTCATGCGTTGGGCACATGCTTCACTTCACAGGAAGACTTCTCGCGAGCTACCCGCGAAAACATCTTTGATCTTCAATGAGTCTTAAGTCTTCACACTTTCTTTCACACACAACCCTTACAATGAAATCCCACATAAATTACAGGGTACAAAAAATTAAACAGAATTACAATCAAAACACATCGTGTGTCGTGGTTACAAAAAGACCCCAAACACATGCTTTATTTATTTATTTTTTGGCAGGAAGAGTAGGCACAAATAAAAAGAATGATGGAAATTGAGAGATGACAAGCCAATCTATAGACATCACATACCTAAATAAGGATAGTTTTATTTTTTATTTTTTTTAAGGACCCAAATAAGGAGATTTAGTTATTGGAAATTAAGCTCTATTTTCTTGCATAATAATCATTTTCCACATCAAAATTCAATAATAATGTTAAGAGTCCTATACATCAACTATATCTCTCGGTGTTTTTTTCAACGGAAATGTTCAGAGTTCAAATCTCCATTCTAATGATCAAATTATTAAAAAAAAAAATCATTGTAATGAGCTATGTTCATGTAATTTCATAGAATTCCTTCAAAATAAATAAGAACAAAAGATGCGGTAGATGAATCAAATCATAGGGAAATAAAGAATTCCGATACTACTGTGCTATAATTTGAACTTCAGAAAAAGAAAATAGAGAGAAGCAAAGCAAGAGGCAACATGATTACTAAAAGCACCTACTTCTCTTTTACAACTTTGACTTAAAAGAGTGCAAAACGGAATTAGCAACTGGAATGAATCAAGAAACCAAGATCAGAGTTTTGCAGTGAAACATTAAGTACAACAAAAATGGCAAAGTGTGTAGAGCTTGAAGAATGAATTATGAGGAAAAAGCACACGGAACCAATAAAAGCATTATGGGGAGAGTTAAAGGCACAAACAACCGATAAAAACTATTTAAAGGCAGATTTTTTTTCTTCCTTTTTCTTTTCAAAGGCCTATAATAAAGGCACATTCAAACAATCGAAATGAAAGCCACCAAACAAAAGACAAATGATATGGCCCACCAGGTAACCAACCATAAACCACAAAGAATAATGATAACGGTTTTTAATTCGTCACAAACCCAAAAAAACAATGAGAGCAAAAAGCTCTGTTCCACAGTCCCACTCACCAAAGAAAAGATATTATTCTTACTCAATATCACTGAAGAAGGAAAGAAGATTTAAAAGAGTTAATTTCCTCGAGGAAGTAAAGAATATTTGAAAATCTGTAACCTTTAAATTAGAGGCACTTTTATTTTTTGAGTAAAAATTAATAATTTACATTTATTATAATTTAGAATTATATTTTTTTTTCAAACAAATAAAAATGATAAATTTTAGAGATAAGTCGTAACTGTAATTTTTTTTTTTTCAACGTGAAGGGGAAAAATTCTAAATTTTAGGAGTTCTCTTTTTGAATTCAAAATAAAATTTGTTATTTGACATTTATGACCTTATTTCTAAATGAAGTTACCTTTTATTAATGAGGGTATTTTTGAATTACAAAAAAATCCAGTTGAAAGAGGAGAATCCTCTTATATATATAGTATCGATTATTCATATAATAAATAAATAAAAAACCAACTTAATGATACGATATTATTTTTTAAAAATTAGGATTCTTTAAAATTTTTAAATTAACTCAACATTAAAATTTTAAAATTCTAGTTGTAAGGACACAATTTGAGTCCTAAACCTAAAAGGTAAAAGGATCTAGGCTCAAAGAGTCCAATATAATGAATTTGTAGAGAGTGGGTTGAAAAAGTAGGTTCTAATGAGTTGGGTAGCAATTATAGCGGATTCAAATGACAATAAAGTAAAGACAGGATGGTTTTATCTAAAGAAGAATCGTCATCGGCACAATCCGAGAAAGTCAGTTCTTGTATATAACTCTTTAATTTGATTACAAGTACAGTTCTTATTGTTACAGTATTTCTCTCTCTCAATTCTCCGATCCCCTTCCCTCAAGGTATCCTTTCTTTTTTATACTCTCTTCTTCTTTCATCTCCACCTTTCACTTATAGACCAGGTTATTGGTGTTGATCCTTGTTCCATCTGCCTCTTTTCAAAGTCTTTGGGAGTAGTTGTAAGGCTGAGAATTACTCTTCAAGTATCATTTCGTCATTAATGCGGTTAGAGAGTTAGATACAGAGTATTCAATACTGATTATCAAATTCTTACTGATTATCATTTGAGCCTATTATTAATATCACATTTTACTTACAAATAACTACTTATTACATTAGCAGTTTGTAAAATAGTTTGTAACTTTAGCATTTTCTTTGTATGTATAATCTTCTTCTTATTGTAGTTATTATTGTAGTTAGCAACATCTTGAATGAAAATATGTATAGATGATATATTTGTTTCAATATTTTTAAAAATGCTTCAAAAATTCGTTAATAAAATGGGAAAAAAAAAAACGCAAATAGATATACAAATGAGTATAACATAAATTTGAATAAAAAATTAATCAGCATATATTCTATTTAATTTTTACCATCTTAAAAAAAAAATGACAAACAACTTTATTTATATTCTCATATTATTATAATTTAAAACCATTTAACTTTTTATTTAAAATATAATTCATGTGCGTACGCACATAGAGACCAACATATGAACTTAAGACCTAATCATACAAGTTATTGAAAAGTCTTAATAGATCAAAGAAAAAAAATATAAATGATAATAAAAATATAAAAGAGACATATGTTTAATGTAAATGGTAAAAATATAACTAATGCATAATTTTTTTGTGATAATTATTGTCATATATGGTAATACGCTTTAAACCTACAAACAACTGCAGTATCCATAAAAGTATCAAAATTTGATTATAAAATATATATATATATATATATATCAAAAAATTGTTAAATTTAAGTATTTTTGCATGAATAAATACAAAAATTATTTAAAATGTGTTTTATACTTTTGATTATAAAAATATGTCTCTTTTAAAGGAAATATGTTTCTTTTCTTTCTTTTTATTAAGGCAAGTCATTGTGTTTTATCCGGTTAATGATAATTGTTTCCCCCACCTCCTTTAAGTACGCAACAGTAATTGTCTCCGAGCTTTATTTTATTCACTATGCTTCTGACAAGCTTTGGTTAAGAATCTGTGTCATGGGTTTCTTGTCATGGATGAGCTTCTCTCTCTCCGAATTGGTTGCGCAATTGGATTAGAGCATTCACAGCAGTGGAGGCATATTGCTATATTGCTAAAATTTAGCTCCACATACTCAAAAGTAGGGGTGTGCGCGGTTCGGTAGAGGCGGTTTTTTTGTAAATTTATTACCGAACCGATAAAGATCGGTTTTTTCATAATTGGAACCGATACATACCGTTAGGGTCGGTTTTTTGACCTATAGCGGTGCGGTTTTTTGCGGTCGGTTTAGTCGGTTTGATCGGTTTGAAATATTAAAAAAAAAAAACATTTTTTAATGATAAAAAAATTGGGCACATATATCAACCTGTTCAAAATTGGGCACACATAATTTGTTCACATATACTTGTTCAAGATTTCAAGTAACCTGTCTTTTAATACTTGTTCACATATATCAACCTGTTCAAGATTTCAATATATCAATATATCCAAAAAAAAAAAATGTTCAACAAATCTGTTCACATAAAAAAAAAAAAAATCTATTCAACAATAAAAAATCTGTTCACCCAAATAGTAATGATCCAAACTATCCAAATTTTTTCATTTCATTCACCATGCAAACATATTTGAAATTGTCTAAATAAGAGTTCAACTCCCAAAATACTATCATGTAGCATATAATATCATTAGTGTCACTGTGTGTGTCAGTGTCAATAACAATAAGTGTTAATGTATCCACTTAATAACGTATTACAGAACCATTTGTCACTGTCCACAAATGCCAAAAGAAAGATATACAAATTAAATTAGCATATAGGCAAAAGAATGCTAATTGCTTGTATCCCCACAAATAATCCCACCCATGAATACCTAAATAACTACCATTAGTGAAAAGTCTACTACTAATAACATGTACAAATATAATTAGCATATTGGCAAAAGAATGCTAATTCTTGTAAGTCCATTGTCCAGTAAGTCTGTGCACTATGCATCATTTTAGAACTCCTACAAAATACTAAACAAAACAAAATAAACACGTGTTAATAACAATAAAATATTTATGAACAATAGAATATTTATAATTAACACAAACAAATGATAATAGCAAGTATACTTACATAATACTAACTACTAACTAACTCCAAGTAAAGAGTAGCACATCACTCATCATCATCCAACACAACGGTGCTTGGATCCTCCTCCATAGGCATTGGGCAAACCGATGCAATTTCTACAATCCCATTCAAAATAAAATGATTCGTAAGCATTGAGCAAATAAATAAGCAATTGATATATACAACAAACAAAATGAATATATATTTACCAGTGTCAATCTCAAAACCCTCAATATCCTCCACATTATCCATGCACTCCCGAAGCTTTATTGGTCTTTTTTCCTTTGCATCTTTCAACCAATTTTGGGTACAAATAAGGGCTTCAACTGTATTAGGAGATAGTGAACTACGAAACGAATCCAAAACACGCCCCCCCGTACTAAAAGCAGACTCGGATGCAACTGTAGAGACAAGAATAGCCAACACATCACGGGCAATTTGGGAAAGGACTCGATATCTAGAAGAATTCATTTTCCACCACATCAAGATATCAAAATCTTCCACATCAGGGTCCTCAGAAGATTCCAACAAATACCTATCCAACTCAGATTTGGTTTCCACACTATCCTCGTCCGCCAAGTGTTGCTTAAACCTATTATTATAACTTTTAATACGATCAGACAATGAAGCATTACCAACACTTGGCCTGGAGTCCCTAGACAATGAAGCACCACTACCCGTAGAACTCGAAGCTCCATTTTGACCCACTCTCTCTACATACAACCTCTTCAATACATCCCGAACCTTAGAGCTCATCGCATCCCCCTTGTCCTTTCCATACCACTCCCTAAACCAAAACTTTACATACTTCAATCTATACCTTGGGTCAAGAACAACAGCAACAAAAAGCATCAAATTGATATTATCTATACTTCCCCAATACTTATCATATTTTTTTTTCATCTCTACCGCCATACTCTTCAAGAGTGGATCCCCATCAACACTACACAATTGTTGCAATTGATCTTCAATGCTAATTAGCTCATGGAAGTATGTATTAGAAGTGACAAACAAGGACCCAGAAAATCTAAGTGTCGCCTCATAAAATATGCCAAGAAATTTCACAAAAGTTTTAACATTTTCCCAATCAAGATAGTTAGGAGGACCAACGGGCTTTTTCCCATTCCCATCTGATTCACAAAAATAAAGTTTATAATGCCCATCCTCCTCTTCCAACCTATCAAATGCTCTCACAAATTTCAAAGCACAATCTAACATAAGATAAGTGGAATTCCACCTTGTTGGCACATCAAGAGACAACAAACATTTGGCTTTGATTTTTTCATTTTCAACACATTCTTGAAACTTCTCAAACCTTGCGGGAGAGGCTCTCACATATCGCACCGCATTCCTAACTTTGGCAATTGATTCATGAATGGACTTCAACCCATTTTGCACTATCAAATTCAAGATATGCGCACAACAACGCATATGCATGAACTCACCACCCAATATGCTACTATCTTTTCTTTTGTTTTCTTTTGCACATAATCAATTGCCACATCATTAGAACTAGCATTGTCCGCAGTAATTGTAAACAACCGGTCTATACCCCACTTCAACAAACATGATTCAACCGCTCTACCTATAGTGTCCCCTTTGTGATTAGCTATAGGGCAAAAGTTTAAGATTTTTTTTTGGTAAGTCCAATCCTCATCAATGAAGTGTGCCGTGACAACCATATAATTCAAGTTTTGTATGGATGTCCAAGTATCCGTTGTCACACAAACCCGTTGCCCAACAAAAGCCCTTCTCAAAATGTCCACCTCACTAGAATAAATCTTCATACAAGCCCTTGCAATGGTAGTGCGATGGGGAATAGGAAACCTAGGCTCAACTATTTCCATAAATTCTTGAAAGCCTTGACGCTCCACAAATTTAAAAGGCAATTCATCAATGATGATCATCCTTGCCAATGCCAACCTTATCCTCTCTTCACTATAGTTTGCAACCACTAACACACTTGAACCACTTTCCCCTTCTCTCTTAGCTTGGAAAGACAAAGTTTTTTGCTTATCATCACGGGGAAAAGGCCACTTCTTACACACCTTCATGTGTTGCAACATGCCCGAAGTACCATTTTTCTTACCATGACATTTATATTGATTTTTACAATACTTGCATTGAGACCTAGGATTATTGGGATCAAAACCAGCCAACTTAATGAAGTGTTGCCATACTATAGACGGGTCCTTACCACCTTGTTTAGGTGATAGTGGGGGAAGTGATGCACCAATTCCAATGGGTGCTACAGGTTCAGGTGGGTTAGGGTTAGCACTACCAGAAATAGGAGGAAGTGGGTTAGGGTCCCCAGGTGCACCAAATCCAGGTGGAGCATCGACATCCATCTAATAAAAAAATTTCCAATCAACAAAAAAACAAAGTTTTCACAATAATATCAAATTATAATTTTTCCAACAAATACAATATCAAATAGGTCACTCTCAATCAATGAATGTCACAACCAAATTCAATAAGAGCAACAACTAAGTACTAAAAATTTAAAATCATAACGTTGAATATAGTGAGTGTTTAGTGATTACCTCTCCGTGAAGGATTGAAAGCGTGAACTCTCTCAATCTCGTCTCCCTCAAAAATTAAAATGCTGAAGAAAAAAAAAAAAAGTTAGTGCTTACTACTTACTAGACTGTGAGTGTGACAAATAAGTGCTGAAAAATTGATAAAATCTAAACTGATAAGCATTAACTATAAGCAAGAGAGCATTATAAAACTACATGGTATAAACTAATTAATCTGACTAAATAAATAAATAAACTAAAAACTAACTAAATAAATTAACTACACTGTATAAATTAACTAGACTGACTAACTAAATAAATATACTAAAAACTAACTAAATAAATTAATTGCACTGTACAAATTAACTAAACCGACTACACTCAACGTACAGTCAAACGACTCAAACCAAACAGTCAAACCAAGACTATTTTATAAACTACAAAACAAAGTATCACTATCAGACTATCAATATCAACTATCAAGTATCAACTATAAACCCAAGTCTCAAACAGTCAAACCAAGAGTAAGACTACTCAGTGACTACTCACAGTCTCAAACAGTCAAACCAAGAGAACCATATAAACTTATAAACTATAAACCCAACTCAATGAGTCAATGATGCGTGTCCAGCAAAGAGGAAAGGAGTTGATGGCTTACCGGTGAGCTGCTGCTGCGCCTGCAGGCGTGACTCAAGCCGGCGAGACAGCGAGGCTGCGAGAGGCTAGACTAGGTAGAGGCGACTGGCGGCAAGAGCGGAGCGAGAGAGAGAGTTAAGGGCTATGAGACATAAGAAAGGGTATTTATAGTTGGGAGTCTTGGGACTTTGGTGTGTCTGAAGACCTAGCATCAAACGGTGCTGTTTCATACTTTCAAGTTTCAGTGTTTTGCGTTTTGTGTTTTTTTTTTTTTTTTTTTTTTTTTTTTTTTTTTTTAAATAATAACCCAAACGACGACGTTGTAGTAAGAAATTTGAAATGGATACTCATGCACCTAAACGATGCCGTATTCAAGATCTGAAACTTAGTTTGCTCTGTTTGCATCGGTTCGGTTCGGCTCTACCTCGGTGTGTGCTTTGCGTCTCCGACGTCCTCACCGCACCGGCATCGGAGCTCCGTTCGCTTTCCGCTCGCCGGTGTCGGCTCCATCGGTCGGTGCCAGTGGCGGTGCGGGATGGTCGGCGCCGGTCGGTCTTGTCGGCTCCGGTGATTGTTTGCACACTCCTACTCAAAAGACACGCTGCAGCAGTGGAGGTATAAGCCAAAAATTTACATGTTCCGCTACAGTGCACATCTATATATAGATGTGCACTGTAGCTGATAGCAAAAAAAAAAAAATTAATTTTTTATTCCACCGGTTAATAAAAAATTCCCTCATCCTCAGTCTCTCTCTCAGTCACTCTCTCATCTCCCCAGTTTTTGTTTTTGCTGAATATCTACCCCACTCTCTCATCTCTCTCGCTCAAGCAAACTTCTCTTCCACCGCCGATCTCCTCACGCCGCCTCACGCCTCACGCCGCTGATCGCCGCCGAATGCTTGCTCATCAAGTCGCCGGTCTGAAGCTCATCGAAGGTCGCCAACGTTGTGTCGCCGATCGCCTCATCTCACGCCGCCGATCGTTTGCTCATCAAGCCGCCACGCCTCCGATCGTTTGCTCATCAAGCCGCCGGTCTGAAACCCATGGAGCTCGCCGACGTGCTGCTTGTCTGTGATTTGTGATTTTTTATTTTATTTGTGATCGGTGAATCTGTTTGGTCTGGTAGAGGAAAAAGATTGGAGATACCGGTTGTTGTTGTTGTTGTTGTTTTTTTTTTTTTTTTTTTTTTTTTTTTTTTTTTTTTTTTTTTTTTTTTTTTTTTTTTCTGCTGTGACTGGTGGTGGTGGGGTGGTGGCGGTGGCGGTGGCTGATGGTAGAAGTGGTTTTGGTTGGTGTTGTGAAAATTTTTTTGGTAGTAGAATATATTATTTTATTGTAGTAGTTATATTATTTTATTATGGTGTTTATATTATTTTATTGTATAGAAAGCTAAAATAGATCCACTGCTGTAGTATATGTGTAGGTAAAATAGATAAAGTAACTTTTGGTGGAGCTAAATTGCTATATTTTTAGCTCCACTGCTGTGGATGCTCTTAACGCGTTAAATTTGAGATATTCTCGAGGAAAAAAAAAAAAAACCCAACTCTCACAAGCGCAGCTTCAAACAAACTCATAACCAGGCCGACTTTGAAGGCACATACCCAGTCAGCCCACACACACAAACCCATCAATTGGCCCAAACTAATTTAATCAACAACTCATGTCCAACTCGTAATAGACTAAGCCCAATCCCAAAACACAACAAGTCAGCTTACTGGGACAATAACTCATCTACTCAAACCACACAAGCCCAACCCGAAATCAAATCAAGTTCACACATCCTTCACTGTTGCTTTCATCAACGTCCTAAGCAACGTGATCCGATGTCTCTCACAACCTAGCTAACGGAGGATGTTAGGATGACATTGATAATTGTATTTCCACCCTCAATATATTTATATTACTTTATTTTCTTTAAATAGATTTCAAAAAAAAAAAAAAAACTGGGATTTCCTGTTTTGTTCTTTCTGAGAATACCTTTTGGTACTGCATTAGTGCATTAGCATTCTTTCTTTTCCTGTGTCTCAACTCTCAAGGCCCAAACCTACCGCCCAAGCAAAGCAAACACAAGAAGTTATGGATAACCAACCCTATGAGCTTATTCTTTCTACTTCCGCCTCTGCCAAGGAACCACCAACCCACCTCCTCCATAACCCCAATCTGAATAGCTCACTGGAAACTTGGAAAGTCTAGACATTCAGGTAAACATTTTCATCTTCTTCACTTGGTTCTTTAGTTTAGGATTCCTTTATCTTTTTGGGGTTTTGTATCACATGATCTTAGGTGGGCTCTTGAGAGGACAAAAAACCCACTTGTGGGTATTGGGAGTTTTCATTTGTTGAAGCTTGTTGTTTGTCAGCTGTTGTGTCTTGTTAATTTGAGGTTTGAACTTTAGGAAAACGTGGGGTGTATCAAATTCTTTTCCATAATACGTCAGAAGGGCAACCCCACATTGTTAAAGGCATAGAACTTAGGATCATTTGAGGGTTATTCTTTTTTCTTTTGGGAATTTTCTTTACTGGGTATGTGCTATAATTCAAAGTTAATATGTAATCTCCCTTTAATCAATTCTAAGCTTAATTCAGGTTTATCCATAATAAAAAAAGCTTAATTTGGTTTTTTTTATTTGGTCCTGTTAATTTTATCTTTAACTCTA
Source organism: Quercus lobata (assembly GCF_001633185.2). Classification (NCBI taxonomy): domain Eukaryota; kingdom Viridiplantae; phylum Streptophyta; class Magnoliopsida; order Fagales; family Fagaceae; genus Quercus; species Quercus lobata. The sequence continues at coordinate 1,373,457 of NC_044906.1, read as the reverse complement.
TGTAAGTAACCTGGAATTAGCCAAATTTAGATTTAATTTGTTTTCATTTGTTTAAATTATTCAATCTTTGCTGTGAAGTGTGTCGCTGTGTCTGGTTTGTTTTTCTTCATTTTTCATTTCGGGGTTTGCTGCGACTTGAACCACATTGTTTTTGAAAATCAAGTACTTAGTGGGTGTTCTGTTTTTGTTTATATATGTCCAAAGTTTTTTTAATTCTTAGGTTTGTTTGTTATTCCTCTTGATGTGCTATATCATGCAAGGCTGTTGGTTGTTTTTATTGACTTGTTGGTGGTGATTGTCACTGCTGTTGTTGTAGTCGAATGGTTTTTTTTTTTTCTTTTTCTTTTTTTAATGTGTAATATTACTATGTGAAATTTATTTGTTTGTTTAGACGTTGTACTTTAAAGAATTGTTATTGTTTAAATTTAATTAGCTTGTTTATGCTTTATTATTTTATACTAATGGTCCAATCTTAAAAACTTGAACCTCTCTTTTTTTATTATTTTTGTTCTCTTTACAATTTGGTTTTCAAAACCATGCCTTTTAACTTTTATAGCAATAGAGACTGCAGAAAGGAGAAGTTATGAGTTATTGCCCTAAAAACAACCTCTTAAATCTACTCAGAAGAGGTTCCAAGTTTTTCCGAAAGGCCTCCAACTCTGCTGCTCCCACCGTAGCTCCCACTTCCACACCTGGACAAGCATCCTCCTCTGCTGCTGCCATTTCTTCGACTTCGGCCATGGATGATCTCCATATCCTCAAAACAAGATTGTGCATCATTGGAAGTGGCCCAGCTGCCCACACCGCTGCCATATATGCATCACGTGCAGAGTTGAAACCCATCCTCTTTGAGGGGTGGATGGCCAATGGCATTGCCCCTGGCGGTCAGCTCACCACGACCACTGACGTGGAGAACTTTCCAGGATTTCCAAATGGAATTAATGGCATTGAGCTCATGGACCACTGCTGCAAGCAGTCACTCCGCTTTGGCACTCAGATTCTAACCGAGACTGTCAACAAGGTGGATTTCTCCACCACCCCTTTCAAGGTCTTCACTGATTCTAAGACTGTCATTGCTGATTCAATCATTGTGGCAACGGGTGCCATCGCCAAGCGATTAGACTTCCCAGGCTCTAGTGAGGGCCCAGGAGGGTTTTGGAACCGAGGGATATCAGCTTGTGCTGTGTGTGACGGTGCTGCACCCATTTTCAGGAACAAGCTCTTGGCAGTAATTGGAGGAGGCGATTCAGCCATGGAGGAGGCCACATTCCTCACCAAGTATGGGTCCATTGTGTACATCATCCATAGGAGAGATACATTTAGGGCTTCAAAAATTATGCAGCAGAGGGCCTTGACTAATCCTAAGATTCAAGTTCTATGGAACTCAGCGGTCGTGGGGGCATATGGGGACGAAAACACTAATAATAGGGTCTTGGGGGGGTTGAAGGTGAAAAATGTGCTGAGCGGGGAGGTTTCAGATCTCAAGGTATCGGGATTGTTCTTTGCGATAGGGCATGAGCCAGCCACCAAGTTCTTGGATGGTCAGCTGGAACTTGATTCTGGTGGCTATGTCACAAGGCCAGGGACCACCCTGACTAGTGTGCATGGAGTTTTTGCTGCCGGAGATGTCCAGGATAAGAAGTATAGGCAGGCCGTTACTGCTGCCGGAACTGGTTTGTCAATATCCTCTATCTCCCCCCTTCATCATTTAAATTTCGATTTTAGAATTTTTATGTTTGCAGCACCGCTTTTCTTCATTTTATTTGGGATTATATGTTTTGTGTGGGTAATAAGGTGTGTTTGTTTCTATTTCTGTTTTTTGCTGGGTCAAAATTATGTGTATCTCATTGATATAATGCTAAACTTAATTCCCTGCTTCACTTCTCTTCTGTACTGCTTACTCAGAAGCATATTTCAACTGCGAGTTGCTGGTTCAAATGTTTCTTTGTTCTTGATCAAATTGCCCTCCAGATAATAAAGCGTTTGACTGCAAGAACAGAGAATATTTATGCTTTCTAAATTTGCTAGTGTCTCTAACTTGCTTGTTGCATTATGGTATTTTCCATGTGCAACACATTAATGAATGTAGTTACCCTTTACCGATGAAACTGATAATAATCAAAAGGAAATTTTAAGATTTATTTTTTGACTCCCTCTTAACTGGTATATAGTTAAGAAGGTTCTAAAAAGTTCTGTTTCCTGCCCATTCTATGCTTGTGGATTTAAAAACAAATTTAGTCTAACCTTGTGTGACCATGTACTTTTTTTGTTCTTCTTTATCAAAATGATGAAACTTGTGCTCTAGGGTTGCGAAGAAAGTAATCCATTTATGATATGTTTGACATGGCTTGATCACCATCTCTCTATGCAATTGGATGACTGTTGGAGTCTTGATTCAAGCACATTCTTTTGAGATGCTGAGCCCATTCTTGAGTAAACCCAAGCTGATCTAACTTAGCTTTTAAGAACATGGAGTATTCAGAAATGTGAATTTTAAAACTTGATTATGCCCACCCATTTTTGACCCCTTAAAATAAGATCAAATGGGTTGTTCACTTCAAGGGTGAGCTGGACTCTGGCTTTTTTTAGTGTTTGGTGACCTGAGATTGAGTGACATGTATGTATGATTTTTGCACAAATGTAAATTAAGCCTGTGCATGACTTTAATCTCACAAACTGAACTTATCGCAAGATATCTGACTAGGCTTGGATTGTTTTGTCTTTTTAAATGTGATTTACAGAATAAAAAATAAAAAAATTACATTGATGTGGGAAAGTGTTTTGTGTTCATCATTTAGCTACATTGGGATGCATAAAATTTGACAGTTTCTGTAATTGACTATAAGAATTGAGATAATACAAATAATTGGTAGTGGTATATAAATAACTATAGGTTGTTGCTTACTGACTCCAATCTAAGTAATTCTGCTATTGGGAAAACATGTCTTTCTGAAATGTTCATTTTGGTCCCAAGATTTGGGGGAGAGGTGGGAAGAGAAAGGCTGCTGCTGGTTTCTGTTTCATTCTCAATTTTTGGAACAGTCGAATGGAAAATTAGAAATCATGTTACCATTGGTTTTGATTATACCATTGGTCATTGCATCTACCACTGTTACGATAACCTATTTCTGTCACCAATATTTGGGTTTCGTTGAACAATTTAAGTTATCTTTTTAAATTTAAATAAAAAGACCTGTTCCTCTTTAAGTTATGCTTTCTTCACAGTATATGTATTAAGGTATTCTCTATTTAGTTTACTTGGTTTCTTTAATGATGCAGGTTGCATGGCAGCCTTGGAAGCCGAACATTACTTGCAAGAGATTGGATCACAGGAGGGTAAAACTGATTGATGAGTACACGTCAGGGTGCAGCCTAATGGTTGGAAGCTTGGGATGAGTTGTAGATCCAGACATCCTAGGTTCATCACCACTAGGTGAGTTTCCTTGGATCACCTGATACACGATTTTGGCAGGTGGGATTGTGTATCCTTTTAAAAAATTGTTCAAAAAAAAAAAAAGATTGATGAGCGATATTTAATCAAGGGCAAAGAATTGTCTCCAAAACAATGACATTTTACTATGTCACTGTTGGATGCATTAGTAGATTCCTACATTGTGTTGTATCTATTTTCAGTTGTAAATTTTTCTTGATTGATTGGCTTTGATAATCTATAAATCATAAGCCTTAGCTTTTGCTCTTTTGGTGGTTTTTAATCATGCGGTTGTAGAATTTTCTCTTGGGTCTTGGCTACTTGCTGGTTTCTTGAGATATATCCTGCTTTAACGCCAGGTTTGATGTGCTATATGACAGGTGTTTTTGTTGTTTTTTTTTTGGGGTGCACTTGGTTAGTGTGATGGCATTTCATGTTGGTATTATTCTTCTCTACAAAAGGACATGCCAAGATGAACAAAGGAATTAAAATTTTTTTTCACCAAAGTTTGTAGAGCTCCTGACCTTCAGCAGATCCTATGGGTTATTTACTCAGCATGCTAATTTGAATCATGGCATGAATGATAAATCTTCGTTAACGTATTCCCAGCAGGAAAAAAATGTTTAATACTTTATTAAATTTTTAATTAGTTATTCAATAGAACCAATTGTATATATGGGCAGAAAAAGCTTAATCGTAGGACCTTGAAAGCTTGTTAATGGCATGGTGGAATTTGTAGCGGAAAACCTTGAAAGTTTTTTAATGACATGGTGGAATTTGTAGAGAAAAACACAGGTCAAAAAAGGTGTTTGTATCATTCGTGTCTTTAAATCAAAGAGACATTGAGTGCCAAAAATTGAAAGAGTAGAAGCTTTTGATAATTTTTGAAATACTTTTTCATTGTAATTTTTATAGGGAATCCTTGTTTTTAGCAGTTTGCAAATTATGGGAAGTTTTGAGAAATTAGAAAAGAGCATTAGTATGTAAAATCTAAATGTATAATAAAAAACTCAAATAAGAATAGGAAGTTGTGATTAGTACCTAGCATTAAAATCTCTCCTCTCCCCACTAAGTGTAAGTAGGGAAAAATAAAATGAAGATAATTTTGATCATGTATGTTGAAATATAAATATGATCTTCATTACCATCTTTCAATAAAATTTACACCCCTTTCATTTTTGATGAACTGGAAAATTTTATTCAAAAGCAAAACTAATTATAGGGAGAGCAAACTAGCCTCCAATCTAATAACAGATACAAGTTGCCCAAAATCAAAAGAACCACAGACATTGTTCAATAAAGGCCACTTTGCCAATGTGTGAATTGCGATATTTGCTTCTTTAGAAATCCAATTAACAGAGCAGTGAAGGATTTGATAAAGAGTGCAATAAATATCAGTGCAAATGCCTCTAATTCTCTAGGGGTGCAAGTTTACACCCTTTCATTAAATGGTGGATCTTTGATTCATGAGATTTATGGTTATTTCAGGTTTTTTTTTAAACAAATGCATTCATCCTATTTTGGTCATCAATGTTGCTATTTGTTCTTTTCTTGCTCCATAAAATATTGATTTGGGTTTCAATTACATTCAATTGTTTACGAATTCACAAAGAGAAGATAATTTACTCATGCATGGTTAAAATCATAAAGATAAAATATTTTCTTCTAACCATCTTTAACTAAAATTTCACAACCATATACATGATCATTTGTTTTTTGTAACCACGATGCTAAAAGTCAAGGGAGATCAAATTGGATATGTCAATCTATACAACTGCGTCTATGACAACCTTATATTGTTGGACCCAAATTATCTCCCTCCAGGAGTCTATTATGTGCATGGGTGAGCATACATGCATGCACGACTGAGTTAGAGAAACGTTTAAAAGGATAAGCAACTAGAAATTCATTATAAACTATCAAACACTTAAAAACTTGACACTTAATGATAGCATGTAGTTTATAACACTCATCAAAATAATAAGCATAACTTCATTCAAATAGCGATATGGTCTTTCTTCACCAAGAAGAAGTAGTTTATAACACTCCAAATAAATGCATCACACAAGTAGTAGTACTTCTATTATTATTGCTACTGCAGCTACTTTTTTTTTCAAACGTGGAAAAACAAGAAAATAATGAAACAATATCAGAATAAACAAAAGATGAATGAACTCTATACATTTCCATAACCATGGGGATGACGACCCAACTCTATACATTTCCATAACCATGGGGATGACGACCCTCTGAGCACATGATTTCAGGAGAAAGAAACACAATTCCAAGTACCACAAACTACAATTACAAGTCACGTTTCCACTGCTTCATATTTAGGATGATCTCCATCTTTAGAATTCTGAACCTTACGTGATAGAAAACAACATATTGAAGAAAAAGCATCAATCATTGTAACTGTTGAACTCAAAGTATCATCAAGGAAAAATAATTATCCTTTTAAATATAATAACATTATTTTTGTGTATGCTTATGAAGTGAAAAGGGACACAATAATATGTCTGATGGATAAATTTTGATGCAATTTACAAGGATTTTATTGCTCCTAAAAATTGGCATGTTCACGTAATTCTATTGTGATAATTATCTAGTGGGAGAGTGAAAATGTTGCTCGTGTTCATGCATTATTGCATTAAAAAGATTAAAGTACATGGTGTGGGAAATTAGGAGAATTGTTGAATAATATACTTACCCTTTCTCTTCTTCAAAAGAACTATTGTGTGGTGGTATTATATTTGCTCTTCCAGAGCCAATGTATGGTGGTATTTAGGTTAGCCTTCCAATGCCATTCATCTTCTTGTGTTGCTTGTACTCTTTCTAGCTTTGGTGTCCCTAAAGCTCCATGAGAGAAAGTCTTCATCTCTGGGCACTGCCTCACAATTACTTCTTCCAAAGATGGGAACTTGAATGAATAACTTATTGAGCAAAAGCTTGAGAGGTTTGGCAAGCAATCAAGTTTTAAGTATGTCAGCTGGGTGAAAGTAATCACCTCACTCGCTTCACCTCCCTCCCCTGTTACAACTTCTGTTATCCTTTCGCATTCACTTACACTCATTTTTTTGAGTTGTATCAAACTTTTGGCTGTTGAGGATGTAACTAAATTAATTAATCCATGACATTTACATATTTCCAGATTTGTCAAATTTTGGAAAGATACCGAGGATGGCACTAAATTTTTCAATTTGTCACAAATCAACACTTTTATAATGCTTAGGTTACGGAAGGATGCCGAGGGAATTTGGCCATGACATATTTCTTCCAAGTTGTTCATGTTTTTGAGAGAAAGCATCTCCAAGACAGGAAAGACAACATCAGAGATAACCATCCCTCTTGAGTTGATGATGTACTTGATCTCGACATTGTTTTGGACATGGAGATGCTTCAGTTGTTGGAAGCCTGTCATATCTAATTCATAGATGACGCTCTTAACACCCTTTAACTCATCCAACCACAGATTTTCAATACCATTCAACAACATTTTAATCCCCCTCTCCAAATGAAAGCTTGTATTCAACTTGAGTTTCAGTGCTCTTGAGTTTTCATGTTTATCAGACCAATCCCACACATCTCCTACGAATATTTTGTATCTTTGCAACTTCTCGAATAACAGATCTTTTGGCAACATGTTGGCATCTGGAATGTGCACTTCTAAAGTAGTCAATCGTGACAAATGCTTTAGCTCTGCAAGGCTAGCTCTTTCATTGTTGAGTCCTTCAACGTCCCACTCAGTGAAGCTATTGCCGACATATAGCTTTTCTAATTGTATCAAACATGATATGACATTTGGTGGAATCAGTTTAAGTTTGGTACAATTGCTCAAATTTAAAATCCGTAAACGAGTCAAAAGCCCTGTTGCTGTCGGCAACTGCTCAACATTGGAGTGAAGAAGGCTAAGAATTTCTAAATTTCTCAGCTCTCCAATCATAGCTATGTCTTCCAACACATACTGATCCAAATCCAATGTTTTCAAACTAGGGAATGCAACCTGCAAGTCCATCTCATGTGTGTAAATAAAATAACTAATCATAGTAACTCACATAATAGAAAATAAGATATATACTAAGTAAAACAGGGGATTATAAAAATAGAATTATCTCTTCATTGAAGAGATGTTGCATAGAGAATTCATTGTACGTAATTAGGAAGCAGTAAATTCTCTTTTACAACTAGATTAGTTAAACTTTTGATATCAGTTTCTCATTTTTTATATCAAAAAAATAAAAATTTATAATTTCTGATTGCTCTGTTTACTACATAAAGAAACAGAGCCTCTCATTGTAAGATATACTCACATTTTCTTCTTCAATAAAGATCACAGCAATTCTACTTATAGAGACAGAATTTTTGACAAACCAAAACTTTTCATAAGCTAGGTACCTATATTATTGCTATTTCATTTGAGGCAACTTGGCAAGCAATGTGAGGAAAGAGCCATCAAAAGATAAATTCATTACAATAGCACATTATGATCCTGCCAAATAGCTAGGTTATAAATACGGGTTGCATCTTACCTTTATTAATTAATTTTTATTTTTTTTATAATACTATTTGTGCTATAAGCTTTTATTACAATAAGATTTTATTAAAACACGGTATACATATACATATATTTTATCACAAAAATATGAGAAATGTTATATTCATAACATTTTCACAACAAATCATAGGTGGTAAATTGCTATTGATTCTAATTTGAATCTATAACTTAATTTTTAATTTTTTTTTGCCTAGTCATAACAACCAATAACATTTAGAATTTGTAGTGAAAATATTGTGTATGTAGCATTTTTCTAAAAATATATATAATTTAATCAAATTATTAAAAAATAAATGTAATTAAATGAATAATAAATTTCAAATTTGAGACCAGTTCTTTTTTGAGAGGGATCAGCTATAATTTATGTTATACCATTAGTCTCTTACCTCTTCAACCAAGAAAAGTGGTTGTTGAATGGATGTCTCTAGTTGACTCTGATCATCTTGTTCTTGAATTCTATAATTTTTTGAAGCAAATATCTGAATTTCATTAGATCCAGACACCTCTAAGGATTCCAATAACGGCCATTCCGAAGTATGTACCCCTCGGTAAAACCACTTGAGCTTTGACAACTTTCGAAGTATCAAGAGAGTCAATTTAGGGAACACAAATCTCACATCTTCTTTTGCACCTTCTTCCTGTTCAATAATTTCCTCAATCCCACATTCGAATATTCGAAGATCATTCAATTGCTGGAGACATCTGGCCACTGAGGTTGGAAACAAACTCTTCAAACTCTCACACTTCCCAACTACTATTTCTTGTAGATTTGGAAAGGAGAACGTTCCCTGGGGGTCCTTATTCCATACACGCTTCAACTTTGGTAGACGACGTATATATAATTTTTTCAACTTAGTAACTGTTACTGCATGTGTTTCCATAACTTCTTGCCCTTGTGGTTCAAATATTTCTTGTAGTGAACCACAACCATCTACTATAAGGAAGTCCAAGCTATGGAATCCTGACAGCATATTAACTTGGAAGATTTTCATAAGATTTTCACAGAGTTCAACCTTCAAGGTCTGAAGCTTCATAAAAGAGCCAGGGGCAAATTTGTCATGCCATATAATTTTAAGGTTAGGCAAATGAGAGATTGTCAATGATTCCAAATTGGGGAATGCAACCTGCAGGACCCATACCATTAGTTTTTGATATAGGAAACAATCATGAAACTAATGCAGGACAAGATATAAACTAAATGAAGACGCCAATGAATTCTATGTTTAGATGAAAAATGTATTTATTGTTTTGCATACAAATTTTTGTGAATATGGTCCCAACATGTTAAAGGAATTTATCTAGATGAAAAAAAGAAGAAGACATGAACATAAATTAAAGATTAATGAAAAATGTCATGAATCCTATAAACAATGTTAATGTATATAGGTCCATAAGATGAAAATATGGTGGTTTGGAATTAAAGACAATATTAAAATACGTTCCTAATATATATATATATATATATATATATATATTAAAATAGAATGTTACAAGTTGAAACTTTTGAATGGTAGAAAACCACTACTTCTCTCTTTCCTATCATACTACAATGGTTGGAAAAACTTAATTACCACCATATTCGATCGTTAGCGAATTGGCTTGTGTTAAGTCTATGTTTTTGTTGACTTAATTTAGTGACAAAGTTTATATATTTTTTCTCTCATTTTAAATTTTTTTTGGGCAAAATTGTATTTGGGAAGAAAATACTTAATTATGTTCAAACTGTTGTCAAAGCTATTTCTTGCATATTGCTTAGCTCGCGAGCAAAGAAAATATATACGAAGTAAAACAGGGGATAATAAAAATAGAATTACCTCTTCATTGAAGAGAGGTTGCATGGCAGTTTGAGAGATCTCCTCTGAATTCACTTCCTTAAGTTCTTTGCTTAATGTCATGTCTGAACTAACAGGTTTGAATATGAATGACTCCAATTTAGGGCATTTTTCTATCACCATAACCTTCAATGATGGAAATTTGATATTGCTTCCTACACAGAATCTTTTGAGGACTGGAAGATCTTTTAGAATTAGGACTTCCAGTTGAGGGAACAACACCTTTGGAATTATTTCTTCTTCTCCTAAGTCTTCTATGAGTAGTATCTTTTCCATTACCTTACAGTCCCCAATGTCAAGATATTTGAGCTGAACCATAAATGTCGCTGTAGAAGAAGACAATAGGTATTTTAAATTGCCAGAGCCTTTCACCTTCAAGTTACGCAAATTTTGAAATCTCGGGTCTGTTAATTTTAAAGAGGAGCTTGCCCGATGTTGGTTGTGAAGTAGTATCTCTTCAGAGTGTATAGAGGACAGTTCCAACGTTTCCAAGTTGGGGAACACAACCTGCAACAACAATTAATTATCTACTTCAGCAAACTTGTTAAAAGAAATGAAGAAAATGGTGTCATATTTGCCTAGTACAACAAGGTCCAGACCTCAAACGGTGATGAAGTCCAGACTCAATTGGAGGTACGTAGCCTTTCTTACCTGACTAATATTCTTTAGCTATAAGCCTATAACCTCACTTGAGGCACATGTCTCTCTCACGTGTCCATGAATTATTTACGCGTGAGAAAGGATATGTGTGTCACAAGTGCGTCCTGATATGTTACTTCCCATTTACTTCAATTAACAGTTGATAATACATTCTCAAAAAACAATTGATAATAGAGACTATTAGCATTGCCATGTTTCTAATGGTCTAGGATTTTTTTTAGAGCGTTACGTTTGGAAGGTGCAATTGTGCAAAGATTGGTTAGGTTATGAAAAAATAAAATAAAAATCTGCTTATGCTAGTATAAGAAAAAATTATTTAATGCTCTAGGGTTAATTTTTCCCTCACATAAATAGTGCACCTTAATTATTTTGAATTTAGCCACTGTTGTGTGAAAAGGGAGCATTATTTTGAACATAGGAATCGCATATTTATTGTAATATATATATATATATATAATCATAATATCCTAAAAACTCTTGTAGTTTCATCCCTTCATATCCTTTCATTATTAATATTTCTCTATGATGGTGACTACCTTGAATTAAATCAATTTTTCTACAATTTTCATCCATCCCATTCAGGATCTAGTAGGTTCTTAACATAATAGTAATACTACCTAGTGAGTATTTGGATTGTATTGAAATGGAGAGCATGTCTGCGTTTGTGCGTTTTGCTGAAAAAATGTGGGTCTCACAGCACTGTTCACTTCACAGACCCACAAAAGTCATTTAAACACAAATTTCAATATAATTTTGGGTTCCACAGCACTATTCACATATTTATAATTTATTTTACTATAGTGTTTTCAGTTTTCAACAATAAGCGGTATCGAAACAGACCCCTAATATGAATTGTATTTGAACTATAAAGATAATTTATATAAAATATTTTCAAATGAACTTATAATGTACACACACATCATGTGGGAAATCCATTACTATATATGCATATAAAAAGTAAAAACAAGAGCCTCATATGTCAAAACATAAGATTTTACCATGTGGTGCATTATTTCATTTTACCTTCCAACTTATTCTTTAATTAGTACTATGTATCACTCTTTGAAAAATTGTAACATTCATTTAACCTTCAACCTTGGCAAAAGTTTTAATGAAGTGATTCATTTAACAATTAACATTCCACCAAAGCAAAGATTTATTAATTTATTTAATTTTTATAATTTATTTATATTCAACAATAATTAATTTAATTTCCTAAGTATTTAATTTTTTTATAAAATTTCGGAAACCACTTTGCAGGATTATATATATTCTGGAATTATACACCATAAATGGCTTGCGAACGTGTAAATACTAGATGATGATGCACAGGATCGTCAGTAACAGTGAGCGGATGGAATCCTTAGTGGTGCGAGAGAATATGCTCAACGATGATCACCGGTGTGGTGCCTGCCACAACGTCTCCGATGCTAAAGTTAGAATGATAAAAATAATAGTCAATCAAGATGTATATCTGTGTGTATGTATATCGTACCTTTCTACTGACTGTATGGGAGCTTTATACTTGCAACCTTGGGGGCTAGCCGTTGGGGTGATTAATGCTTTCTCAAGTAACCCCCCTGGTCCAATAATGAGACTTTTAAGAGGTTCCCAACGGTCTGCTGGGCTGATTTCGTAACCGCTCAAGTCATTGATTGACTGCATTGAGTGACTCCCTGTCTTCGTCAGTGATGATGGTTTTCCTCGTTGTTCCTGATGACTTCGTCAAGGATGCTTCCTCCGTCACTAACGTTATCTTCGTCTAGGGACGCAGCATCGTCATTCCCATCAATTGCCCCCCAGGTTCTGGGGTCGTCGGTGACGTGTCATGACGATCACAGAAGATGAAAAGCTTCTCTTGTGACTCTTGGGGTTCTGTTCCGCTTTTAATGCTTAGTGGCGGCGCTGCAGGCAATCATGGCCACGTGGCGTGTGACGATCCGTGGAGTTAATGGTATGACCCTTGGGTTTCCCGCTGGTTTTCCAATCGCTTTTTGGTCTAAGTTTAAAACTTATCTTCTTTAATTTTTCTCTTTCACTTTTCAAAGAGCGAAGACAGAAAGTTTTTTTTCAGTGATACTCTGAGCGTTCTTTTGAGACTGTCTTTCTTCTCCGAATCACCTTGCGCTGTGTTTTTGCCGTTCCGCCATTGGAGGTGCGTGTTTCTTTCTTTTCACTTCCTTCCCCTTTTTGTTTTTGCATAATCTCTGATTCTATGTTTCCTTTTATTCTTCTTTTGTTGTTGGTTTCTGTTTTTCTTCTTTTTGGGGATTTAGTTTGAGTTGTATTTTTCTGCCCCTTTGATTTCTGCATTTCCATGGTTGATAGTTTGGAGGTTAGGATAGCTTGTCCGTCGGTCTCCTTCCTCTTCGCGCGTCTAGGGGGGTCTTTGGGCACTTATCCGTTTCTAGAAAATTTTGTGTTTGAGGGCAATTGTCTGAGCGTGGTTTTGGGCGACTTGTTGCCCTTGCTCCGTCAATCGCTGAATTGGTTCGAGGGTTTAGCTAGGAGAGGGTCAATGTCTGAGGTTAGATCTAGCGATCTTGAGACTGGGTTGTCTTCTAGTGACGACCCGGTTGAAGGAGACACAGCCGTCTCTGGCCAACGGGTGGTTAGGGCTTTTCACGCCCTCGAGGAGGTTTGTGGCCTGGATGCTGAGACCGTCAATAGATTCAAGGATCGGTTTCAGTTTCCATCTAGGGTTCGTGTTCGTCTACCCAGGGAAGAAAATAGGGCCTGCCACTTTTTCCCGGGTGAAATATGTTTTTATGAGTCATCTTTCGCTTGCGGGCTTAGATTCCCCGTCCATCCGTTCCTGATGGAACTTCTAGATCACTTCGGTATTGCCCCCGGGCAGCTCATGCCTAATTCGTGGAGGATCGTGATCAACTGTATGCAAATATGGTTGGCCTCCAACGGGGATATGATCAGGAGGGCTGAGCTCACCTACTTGTACCGCTTGAAAGAATCCAAAGAGTAGGGGTATTATGAGTTAGTCCCCTGGGAGAGAAAGACTAGGATTGTCAAGGGCTTGCCCTCGTCCTTCAGGTATTGGAAGTCGTGCTTTTTCTTTGTGTCTGGGGACGACTTCGAGACTCAATCCAGCAGTGATTGGGATGATATCCCGAGGTTGCTCCGTCGGTGGGGAACCCCGACCTTAGGTGCGTCAGTATTTCTCCACGTTGTTTCAATTTTGCCAATTTTGAGGCTCTGGTCTTGCTAACTTCTTTGTTTCTGTGTTTGGTGTAGTTAAGAGACGGTCTGGACTGAAGAGCAGGTACAAGGAACGCATAGAGACTGCGATCGGGTACGCTGAGACGATTGAAAGCTGGGACGAGCTGGTTGACCCCCGGTCTCTTGCATTTTACAATCTCGGTCCTGACCCTTCTCCTTTCGTTCTTCGTCAGCTTGGTATTGAAGGCAAAAAGAGTAAGTTCTGACTTCGTCAATATTTGATTCTTCTTTTGTACACTTAAGCAGTTTTTGACTAGCATTTTCTTCTTACAGAGATGACGACAAAGTTCAACAAGGATATGTACGCGAAGATGAGGTCGAAGAAGGACGAGCCCCTGTCCAGTCTAGGGAAGAAGGTCGTGCGCGTGACCGGGCAGGGCTCCACTCCTACTCCTCTTAGTACCATTCCTCCCATAGCTCTCGAGACGACGAGAACTGCCTCTCCAACTGCGTCAATAGAGGAGATCGTCACTCCAGGCTCAAAAAGGCAACGCGTGGCTGGTAAAGGGAAGGAGAAAAAGAAGGTTGATGTTTTCTCGTCGACAATATGGGATGACGAGAGGTTGGCACTGGACAGGGCTCATGAGGTTGTCACCCCAGCGGACCTGAGGGCTCTCTCAAATATGTGTTTGAACGACGTTGCCTCCCGTCACGTTCATAAGCTCGTCCAGGTACGGAGTTCGTCATTTTTTCATTTTTTTTTTTTTTTTTTTTTTTACTGACGACTTATAACCTCTTTCCAGGTGTTGGGAGAGAGCCTCCACATTACTACTGAGTATATCACTCAAGAGGCCAAGGTGGCGTCTCTGACGACCCGGATGGAGGCCCTGGAGAAAGAGAACTCCGACCTGAAGAAGGACCTGATTACCTCCATGGACGAGGCGACCACTTTGAAGCAGAAGGTTAAAGTGTTAGATTACGACCTCAGGGTTGAACGCCAGTTGACCCAAGAGAAGGATGAGCAGCTTCTTTCAGCCAAGGAGAAGCTTGCAACTATTGCTGCCAGGTCAGTGGAGGCCTTCCAGACCACTGACGAGTACAATACTGTACTCTTCAGTTGGTATTTCAAAGGTTTCGAGCTGCTCAGAAGGTATCTCGTCAAGCACCCTTCTGGGGTCAACATGGAGAGTTTAGATTTGGAGGAGGTAGATAAGGAGATGGCTTTGGACGAGGCTGCTCAGTCCTCTGCCCCAGATGGTGATGCTCCAGATCCTGCCACCGATGCCCCTGCCGCTGTGGACGCCTCTGCTGATACCTGACCCTGTTACTTAGGAAAATTTTTGTTGTATTTGGTGGATGCCCTTCTTGTTTTGGGGCACTTTTTTTTTTTTTTTTTTTTTTTTTTAATCTAATTTCAGAACAGTTAATTTTATTTTGAAGACAATGATAGTGGCCCAGTGGTTATGGGCTGGAATGAAGTTTACTTACTTTTCTTCTAGATGCTTTGGCTGATTTACATTTGTTTACAATTTTGTGTTTTGTTGCATCCTGTTTTGATTTGATGCATTGCACTCTAAGGGTCGTTGTAATTTATATTAAGATTCATATATATTTTTAAAATGATTCGGAATATGGCATACCTTCAAAAATTTAATTACTTTAACAACAATTAAAAGAAAACCAGCAAAAAAAAAAAAAAAAACGAAAATTTAATAATACACATAATAAACAATATAGAAAATAATTATGTGGTTAAGTTAGTTAAAATAATTATATATATGTGAATTCGTTTAAACAAAATGTTCACATATGGAATTATATCAATCATAATAATTCACATTTCCACTTTTTTTAATGACATTTAATTTAACTAATTCTCAAATATAATACCGTCTAATAAGTATTATACATGAACTACAAAGATTATTTTTTACAAAATATTTTCATATGAATTTTAATATACTCGCAATCGCGCAATACATACACTAGTACTGCTACAATTAATTGGAAAGACATATATAGCAAACTTGTATACAAGCCTTATGTCAAAATTAATTTTGGTTGTTTTCTATGAATTCGGCTATTCCTTAATTGATATCTAACTTAAATAGTCATCATTGAAACAGTGCTAGAAACATCTATGAATGGCTCAGTGTGTGTATAGTAGGTGTCAGATCATTATTTGAAGAATTAAACTTTGACGTACCTGTTCATGTAGAACTGGCATGTGAAAATCAAGCCTTCCCTCATAAGTGATTTCTCCAGCCTCAGTTATGAATGCCTTTTGTGTGTTTAAGAAGCTTATAAGCTTTGGAAGACACTGTAGTGCCAAGCGACGTAGTTGAGGGAACAGAATCTTATCTCCATCTTCTATGTCGCCCTCTTCTTTTATGACTACTGCACCCATAACACTGCATTCTCTTATCTCCAATTCTTGGAGTTGTAAAAGGCACTTAGCCATAGATGACGAGAAGACAAACTTCAGTTGATCACAATGTTCCACTTTCACAATTCGTAAGTTACAAAAAGTTGTTGGGGGAAGCTTGCCATGACATATTTCTTCCAGGTTGATCATGTTTTTGACAGAAAATTTCTCCAAAACAGGAAATACAATTTCAGTAGCAGCCAATGCCCTTGAATTGATGATATGCTTAATCTCGGCATTATTTTGGACATGGAGATGCCTCAGTTGTTGAAAGCCTTCCCTATCGAGTTCATACAGAATACTCTTAACACCCTTCAATTCATCTAAACAAAGATGTTCAATACCATTCAACAACATTTTGATCCCACCCTGTAAGTGTAAGCTTGTATTCAGCTTGAGTTTTAATTCTCTTGAGGTTTCAGGCTTATCAGACCAGTTCCACACATCTCCTACAAATATTCTGTATCTTTCTAACTTTTCAAATAATAGATCTTTTGGCAGAATGTTAGCACCTTGAATCTGAATCTCTAAAGTGATCAAACGTGACAAATGTTTTAGCTCAGTAAGACTTGCATTAGTTCTATCAATATTGAGTCCTCCATTCTCCCACTGAACAAAACTGTTTCCCATATACAATGCTTCTAATTGCACCAAGCGTGATAGGACATTAGGTGGAATCACTTCAAGTTTGGAACATCCGCTCAAATCCAATAATCGAATACTAGTCAACAACCCTATTTCCCTTGGCAATTGGGACACCTCGGAATTTAAAAGGCTAAGAATTTCTAAATTCTTGAGCTCTCCAATTATAGCTATGTCTCCTAACACACAGTAATCCAAGCACAGTGTCTGCAGATTTCTAAGGAGATGAAGTGAGGAAGGAAGTGATGAAAGTTTCATTTGTGTCAAATCTAAAACCTTGAGTTTTCCCATCCCCTTGAAGAAAGTCTCTGCGATCTGAAAAGAATGATTTCCACCACTCACACGAAAAAGTTGCAATTCTGGACATTCCATTTCATCTGGAAGTTCACGAATATCTCCCCCATCAATAGAGAATATGGTGCATCTTTTGAGTGCATCTACATCCGGCCATTCATTTACCTCGCCACCGTCTCCAACCATAAACATATCACAATGTTTTGACGCAATCAAAATAGCAACATCACGGACAACATCATGCATATGAAGATGCTCACGAGAATGACGGCAATCTAACAATAGACAAGAGTCTCTCAAGTTACGAACTAGTCTATATAGTCTGTTCCTCGTGTCTTCCAATGTATTAATGCCGTCAAATAAACATAAACCATAAGAATATTTCAACAAGTCAAGATATACAATGCTTGAACTCATTTGAGAAC
This sequence comes from Quercus lobata, assembly GCF_001633185.2. Classification (NCBI taxonomy): domain Eukaryota; kingdom Viridiplantae; phylum Streptophyta; class Magnoliopsida; order Fagales; family Fagaceae; genus Quercus; species Quercus lobata. Next base: position 1,356,020 of record NC_044906.1, on the reverse strand, counting down.
ATAGCAAAAATATTTTCTTCTCCTGACTTCCAAGATGACTATAACTCAACCTAATAGAAGAATATATAGTTGACTGCATTTTTGTGAGGTGTTCAGGAGCCGGTCTTCTTAGTAGATGAAGAGCATCCTTCCACTCATATAAACTCTTATTCTTTAATGCCTTAGAAACTGTTACAAGTGCAATAGGTAGACCTGCACACTCTTTAGCTACCTTAGTAGCCGTGGGTCGCAAGTTAGGTTCTTTAACAGATTCACCCGCCATCATTTCAAACAAACTCCATGCTTCTTCTACTCGTAAAACACCAAGTCCAAAATCCTTCTGGGTGCCGATCTCACAAGATAATATATCTTGATTCCTGGATGTTACCACTACTTTGCAACCCTTACTAGGAATTCCAACCTCCTCTAAATCAAGTTTGTCCCATATATCATCTAGAATAACAAGTATCTTGTTGTGCTCTGATAACCTCTCTCGAAGCCGGATTGCCCTTCCTCGTACTGTCTCCTTCTCAAACTTTAGATCCAGCATGTCTGCAAGTTCTCCTTGAATTCGTCTCAAGTCTAGATTCTGTGTCACTTCTGCTATGGCCACCTCATTGAATATTTTTTTTTCCTTGACTTGCTTAGCAACTTCTCTCACAAGTGTAGTCTTTCCCACACCAGGCATCCCCCACACCCCAATCACATTGATATTTGCATCTCCTAATGCATCCATAAGTTGCTCCACAATTGACATTCTTGACTCAAAGGTCATGTAATCCTTATATGTAGTAGTCATTGTCGCCTGTGATGGAGGACGGAAAGAAACTTTGTCAAAGCCGCCATTTTTCACGACTTCATCAATATCTTGCACCATCTTTTTTGCTTTCTTGCTTTGCTGATGTCGTAGCTTCAGGTTCAGGCATGCCCCATTGAAACTCCTCATTTTTGCATTTTCTTCACCCTCAAGAACTTCTTTGACCTTTCCCATAATCACATCTACATTCTCTAACCACATTTTAACATCAGCTTCAATTTCTTCAGCATCTCTTATAGCAGCATCAATGGAATGTTGCACCCTATCTCTAGCACCCTGCAACTTGTCTACCTGTTTCTTCATATTCTGAATGTTGCTACTGTAGTAAAACAAATAACCTAGACACTGTCCAACTGGTTCAACCGTATACTCAGCAATTTTTGCTGCAATGGAAATAACAATCTCCATTCTTGACTCTTTTTTTTCTTTTTCTTTTTCTCTTTTTTTTTTTTTTTTTTTTTTTTTTTTTTTCGGGTGTTTGTGGAAGTAGACACAAACAAAAACTCAAAACCAAGAAAAAGACAATTAGACCCTACAATGAGAATAAATCGTAAAGGGAAACAAGGAAATACACTACTCTCCTTGCCCTTAGGATATTGAAAGACCGAAGTAAGGCGGTCAAATGAAGGAAGTTGGAAAAGGAGACTAGAAGCACATATCTCTCTTTCTATAAAAATGAATATGAGAAGCAAGATACAGAGATTGGAGTACGGTATGGTATAAATGGCAAAATGACCACGAAGAACGAACAGTGAATTATGGAAGTACAGGAATATTATCTATATGACCGTCGTACCACACCGATCTCGCTTTAGAGCTTGACTTTCACACTTGAGTTAATTGCTTCACCAGCCCATCCAGTCATGCCTAGTTCTGAATATCCACAAGTGAGCACAATTAGAAAACAGGAATTGATCGGTGGTAATATTAAATATATTAAGATTCAAATACAACATTGTGTATATTTTGTTTTAAGAATCGTACCGTCAGGTACGGCCAGAATTTGCTGTACCGGTGGGTAGGCAGTAGGCTGGTTCATAACAATGTTATAAATACTATTTCAAATCCATTTCAGTTTGTTTAGTGGAATTAAATAATATATATTAGCCTCTGAGCGCACAAGTTCAGTGTTCAGAGGCTCTTCTATTTTTTAGGTAAAGATTAATAATTTGTATTTGTAAGGACGCGATTCGTGACGGACCGTAACAGTGTCGGGTTCGCACGTAAAAAGGCCCCTAACAATATCATTTGTAGAGCATGGGTTTGAAAGGCTAGGCCCTGGTTGATAGGCGGTGGGTTTTTCGCGGTGTTCGTGCAAGTTTAAGTTTCCCTACACCCCTGGAGTCTTTCTCCTGGAGGTGGGCTGGGAGGCTCTGGTTTCTGGCCATTTTTCTCAACCTCCCTTTTAGGTTACTTCTTTTTCCTTTTATATTCGCCTGCGTTCATTGTCCTTCGTCCACGTATAGGGTCAATCTTTCCAAAATTGATACTTGTCCCATCAGCCCATATTCAAAGTCGTTGGGGGTGGTTGTAAAAGCTAAAGACTGAGGCTCTGTCAGGTTCAGAGCATTAAATGGCAGTAACAGCAGCTTTCCCTTGATATTTTAGATCTTTCTTCCAAGTTTCAGTCCTATACCGTCTTTACCCTTATTTCTTCTTTGGGGGGACTTTGGGTCTGCCGAGGATTGAGCTGTCCTCGGCGGTATCCAAAGGCTATTTTGTCGAGCTTGGGCCATAGCCCTCCTCGGCTTGGGCCTCCGGATTCTCCCTGGGTAGATGGGCCTGGCCCATAGATCATTTGGGCCCCACAATAGCCCCTCAAAACCCGGCTGTCCAACCTCTTGGTTGGAAAGGGGGGTTTTGGTGATGTCCAACCTCGTCCTACGGCCCAATCAATTTGGCCTATTAATAATGCTGGCGGCTCTTCATCTGTCCAAGAAATGCACCGGTCTATGAGACGGTTTTTTTTTTTGATTTCGCGCTTGACGCGTTCTTATCGTTTGGGTATTCCAAAACGTGCTTTTAATGACCACTATTTACGAGACTACTTTAATTTGGCGGTTTGTTTTGATGGGGTGGAGAAGCGGAACCGGCATGTTTGTGTTGGCAGATTCCTTTGGAGATCTGAACCTATTAAATGTCTCCCGCTCCACCCTCTGTATAAGAAGGAAAGGAGGAGGTTATTGTTTTTGTAAAGAATCCCTTTTCATCCTTCTGAGATTTGAAATACTTGGCCTCCCCTGGGGTTCATTTCACCCACTAGTTTATACACTAAATCGTGATACACTTTACCGCACCAACAAGGGATGCAAAAGCCCCACCCCTCCCAAAAACGCCACGTTCCGATAAAGCTCATCATGGCTCGATCGGGACAAGGATGGCGAAGACTCAAAATCAACCTCATCCTTCTTTCAGTCAAAATCCGAAGCAGGGACTCGTCACGTCAAACTTTCGACGTGACTGAGTCGAGAACACCCAAGATCATTACCATCCGGCTCCTCACGAGCGTACCTAATATGGCACCGGCGTGTTAGGAGTCAGGGTTGAGGCAGGGGCTAAGTGCTTCTGTTTCTCCCTCTTTTGCTCCCTGGTGCCCTCCCCCGCCCTCTCCTTATAGTCTTCCCAGCACCAGTTCCGACCTGGTGCTCTCTCTTCTCCCTCTTTTGCTCCTTTTCTTTCTTTTCATTTCTTCTCTCCTCTTCTCCTCCTTCTTTACTCATGTCTTCCATCTTCTTTATTCATCCCCTCCATCATCGTCATTGATTTCTTCCTTACTATTTCCTTCTTCTTCATTCATTCTCTTTTTTAAAGTGAGTCCCTCTCTTAATATGAGCAGCAATGAGGCGGAGATTGGAGAAACTTTGAAGACGAGTTTAAAAGACGCTTGACAGTTTACTTTTCTGTACTACAGATGTAATGGTTGCTTAGGCAGTCCACATTTTGTATAGGCTCGTTTGAGCCCCTTTTTATATGTTGTAGCAAGTTCTCATATTAATAAAAATTGTTGTCTACCTTTTTTTTTCGCATATTATGTTTTTACGTTTTCATAAATTTACAAGCACTGCTCGGCACAATGATATAGCATCTAAATCAATGACGACTAAAACCAAAAGACTTAATAAAAAAAGACGTCGCCATAACTTTAATAGAAATGCTTGGCCTAATAGGCCGATCAATGAAGAGTAATACTTACCCAATGTCAGCCGAGGTGAAAAACGAAGGCTTGATGTCATGTAAGGAATAACTATTTGAAGATATAGCACCCACCAAATGAGCGGCCTTCTTATATGACTAAGCGCTGGGGCGTTCCACCCCCTTCCTTACACCTTTATTGGCCTTAACATTTTATGGCGTTTAAGCCGTGGATGAAGTGACCTGACATTTTTACCAAGTAACCTTTCTTATGAGATTCAAACCTTTTCTCATCCAAGTATTTGGTTTTCCCATAGGCTTGAATCCGAGGACCATGCAAGGCCTTGGTTCTGTCCAATAACTTGTAATTTTATAATTTTTCGTGCTTGGCTTCCCCATAGGCTTGAGTCCGAGGACCATACAATGCCTTGGTTCTGCCCAAAAACTTGTAATTTTTATAATTTTTCGTGCTTGGCTTCCCCATAGGCTTGAGTCCGAGGACCATACAAGGCCTTGGTTCGGCCCAAAAACTTGTAATTTTTATAATTTTTCGTGCTTGGCTTCCCCATAGGCTTGAGTCCGAGGACCATACAAGGCCTTGGTTCTGTCCCTGGGCCCATATGCCGAACGGGCCTAGGCCGCGAATTTACTGGGCCCACAAATTAAGAGGTGTTTCCATAACTTTTGATCACGCGGTACCTTTTGGCGTCCCAGTGTTCGAGGTGCACCTTCTCGAGACTCCTTTAACCTCAGGGTTGCAGACGACGTTGGAAGTCGAGCCAGAGACGTTTTGTCTGTAGCGTTCCTTGGGACGCTGCGCGAATTAAATGCCACCACCTTATCTTTTAACATAAATAGGAGAGAAGGTTGCCCCTTTTCACACACAAATCCTTCAGATTCCTCCCTTAGTTCATCATGCTTGAGGCAGGGCTTGGGAAAAAGGAGCTCCCTCCGCCACAAAGGCGTCATGTCCCCCCGAGACTCAAAGTAGGGAGGTACAGGCCAAGAAGGTGCAAGTTCAAGGGAGCATTCCATTTCGTCATAGGGGAGAGGGTCCTCTTCCCTCTTTTAGTCAAAATCCGAAGCAGGTTCTGGTCATGCCAGTTTTTCGGTATGTCCAAAGAAGGAGTTTCCACCATCAGCACTGTCTGCCTTGTGGCAGGCAAATTTTTGTGGGGGCTTCCCAACCTCAAGCTCCTAGCACCTTTTCTGTAGATGGTGTTAGCCTGAGGTCAGGTTCTTTGGCTGCCTGAGTTATGGGCAAGCAGAAGTGTCGAGGAATAGTTTCCTTAGACAATAACTTGGCGCAGTAGCCAACCTCTCCTCTGAGCTGTCCCCACGGCCTTATCTCCACTCGCTTGTATTTTCCTTTACTTATGTAGTCAGTTTTAGTGTAAGCTTGTTTCAGCTTTTCATTGTACACTGTACTGTTCCTTTGTCTTAATAAAATATGTGTCTATTTCTCCATACATATCTTTCTTCTCCGTAACAACTACTTTATGCATGAATATTAAATGCAAGCTTGCCCTTAAGGATATTCCAGGCAGAAAAAATGCTTTAACACAGGTTCTTACTAATTTAAACTCACAAATATTATCAAGTATAACAATGGTAACTTTCAATAAATTAAATTCTTGGAACTAACTGGGATAAGCGCTGAGTACTACGCGATGTATGCTAGACCCATGTCCGAGAACGATAATCTCTAAATAATTCGTCTGAAAGGGTAGCTAAGTAGCGAGGGACTTTGGTTGTGCTTTTGGGGTAATATGTTGCGCCGTATCGCATCAACCCCTTTGATACTGGGGATCCGAGGGTAGACCGAGGAATCCGCGCAATCAAGGTATTAACCCGTCTGCTAACGCGGAGTTCTCTTCGGAGGGATTTCGAGGTTTACGGGCCATAGTTTTTTCTTTAAATAGTTGGTTCCTCATCCAAGTAGTTGGTTTCCCCAGAGGCTTGGGTCCGAGGACCATGCAATGCCTTGGCTCTGTCCAAAACCTAGTTTTCCACATCCAGGTAGTTGGTTTCCCCTGAGGCTTGGGTCCGAGGACCATGCAATGCCTTGGCTCTGTCCAAAACCTAGTTTTCCACATCCAGGTAGTTGGTTTCCCCTGAGGCTTGGGTCCGTGGACCATGCAATGCCTCGGTTCTGTCCAAAACCTAGTTTTCCACATCCAGGTAGTTGGTTTCTCCTGAGGCTTGGGTCCGTGGACCATGCAATGCCTCGGTTCTGTCCAAAACCTAGTTTTCCACATCCAGGTAGTTGGTTTCCCCTGAGGCTTGGGTCCGTGGACCATGCAATGCCTTGGTTCTGTCCAAAACCTAGTTTTCCACATCCAGGTAGTTGGTTTCTCCTGAGGCTTGGGTCCGTGGACCATGCAATGCCTTGGTTCTGTCCAAAACCTAGTTTTCCACATCCAGGTAGTTGGTTTCCCCTGAGGCTTGGGTCCGTGGACCATGCAATGCCTTGGTTCTGTCCAAAACCTACCATCCAGTTTTCCAAAACCTATCCACCAGGTAGTTGGTTTCTCCTGAGGCTTGGGTCCGTGGACCATGCAATGCCTGGTTCTGTCCAAAACCTAGTTTTCCACATCCAGGTAGTTGGTTTCCCCTGAGGCTTGGGTCCGTGGACCATGCAATGCCTTGGTTCTGTCCAAAACCTAGTTTTCCACATCCAGGTAGTTGGTTTCCCCTGAGGCTTGGGTCCGAGGACCATGCAATGCCTTGGTTCTGTCTAAAACCTAGTTTTCCACATCCAGGTAGTTGGTTTCCCCTGAGGCTTGGGTCCGTGGACCATGCAATGCCTTGGTTCTGTCCAAAACCTAGTTTTCTCATTGTGTGGGATCTTGGCTTTAGGGGAGTTAGCTCCTCGGCCAAGCCCCTAGTCAAGAAACATAGTCCCTAACAGAACTTTATACTAGAACTCTATAACCGACGGTTAGATATAACGAAGAAATTCTATCGACCCACTTCCTATACCAACACACAAGCCTTTCCCACAGACGGCGCCAATTGTAAGGACGCGATTCGTGACGGACCGTAACAGTGTCGGGTTCGCACGTAAAAAGGCCCCTAACAATATCATTTGTAGAGCGTGGGTTTGAAAGGCTAGGCCCTGGTTGATAGGCGGTGGGTTTTTCGCGGTGTTCGTGCAAGTTTAAGTTTCCCTACACCCCTGGAGTCTTTCTCCTGGAGGTGGGCTGGGAGGCTCTGGTTTCTGGCCATTTTTCCCAACCTCCCTTTTAGGTTACTTCTTTTTCCTTTTATATTCGCCTGCGTTCATTGTCCTTCGTCCACGTATAGGGTCAATCTTTCCAAAATTGATACTTGTCCCATCAGCCCATATTCAAAGTCGTTGGGGGTGGTTGTAAAAGCTAAAGACTGAGGCTCTGTCAGGTTCAGAGCATTAAATGGCAGTAACAGCAGCTTTCCCTTGATATTTTAGATCTTTCTTCCAAGTTTCAGTCCTATACCGTCTTTACCCTTATTTCTTCTTTGGGGGGACTTTGGGTCTGCCGAGGATTGAGCTGTCCTCGACGGTATCCAAAGGCTATTTTGTCGAGCTTGGGCCATAGCCCTCCTCGGCTTGGGCCTCCGGATTCTCCCTGGGTAGATGGGCCTGGCCCATAGATCATTTGGGCCCCACAGTATTTATTATAATTTGAGATTTTTACTTTTTCCAATCACCAAAAAAAAAAAAACCTAAAAGTGTAATTAAATTTTTTTTTTAAAATTGAAAAAAAAAGAAGACAGAAGAAACAAATACATCGTGATGAAGTAAACAAAAAAAAAAAAATGAATACATGAGATGAGTTTTGTAGATTGGAGAAATTTTAAAACTAATAAAAGAGTAATTCTATTTTAGAGGAAGTTGGTGAGTAAAAGTATAAATTTAAATCAACCTAAAAGTAGGAGTTTATTAGAAACAGGAAGACATTTCAATGTAGAAGCAGGAATTTATTATTTTTATTAATTTATTATTTTAACCCCATTTTTAAGTTTTAGATAGGGGTATTTTTTACAATAAAAAAAATAATAACTAACTTTCTTTTTCTAATTTACTATTTTAACTCCATTTTTAAGTTGTTGATTAATTAATTTAGGGGTATTTTTGATAGGAAAAAAGAGTAATAACTAACTTTCTGAATCCTCTTAATATATACAGAGATATATATATGTGTGTGTATATAAAATATATAAAACTATCAATTCAAAGAAAATTCATCATTTAATTGTATAAAATTATAAATTAAACATAAATCTACAAATCACAAAGTGTCAAAAAAATATTTTAAAAAATTACCCAAAATCAAAATCATTACACAAATCCCAGATACCACAAATCAAAATTTAAAATTCAAAATCAAATGTATACCATTTCTTTTAAAAATATATATATACCACATTATTTATTATATCTATATATATATATATATATATCAATTTAATATCAATTAATAGAATATCTTATATATTTTACTGTCAAAATATATTTAAAATAGAATAAATTATAGACAAAACTTAGGTATAATACTTTAGGTGTTGTTCCTTAGATTCTCCACTTAAGATTGAACCATGTGGCTAGTTAACTAAAAAATATACTTCAACCTTATAAGAAAAAATTTATATGATAAAATTTTAAGAAGAAAACCTAAAGAACAGTACTAAATATTGTACTTTTAAGTCTTACCAATAAATTATAGTGCCTAGAGAGTAAAATGAATGATAACTTGATAAGTTCTTAAGCTTTTAATTTTGTAAAGAAGGAGAAAACAAATTTAAAAAATAAAACATTGCTACGTAAGAGAGAGAGTAAAGAAAAGACCAAGGAGCAAAGAAAAGGTAATAAATAGAGAGGAAGAAAGAAAAGTAAAAAGAGAAGTAGTGGTCCCTGACAACATGACATGAGCGGGAGAAACAAGTAAAAGAGAAACAAAGCTAAAAAGCAAACTAGCAGTGAAACATTGTTCCGGCCGAAATTTAAGTTTTAGCCGAAATAGTCCGAAATGTACTGAAATTCATTGGAATTGATGTTGAGGTCGAACAAGGGGGTTTAGTGTGCTGGGTTCATGACTGGAATGGAATATTCCGTCCATTCTGGCCAGAACTAAACAGAATTCACAACAGTACTATCAGTGACGGAGTTAAGATTTTAGATTAGAGGGGGCAAGATCAAAAGTCAAGGTTGGAGTAAAATTAAATTAAAAATGTATTAATTGATATTAATAACAAAATAAATAAACAACTATATACAAATGTAATTGTCGTCCACAGTTAAAATTTGGCTTTGTAAAAAAACTTGGGCTTGAGACTAAAAAATGTTGGTAAAGAAAGAAAAATTTGTTATATGAAACGAAGGTGCCATGACTAGTTCTAGATCACAAATTATTTTACAATTTTTTTGTCAAAATCCTGACATGAGAGATTATGAGTGGTTAGCCAATACTAACACATAAATCCACCATTTTTTTTTCAACAATCACATTTTGTCATGTAACAATTATGACAAGAAGTTGGAAAAAAATTTATGTTCCTCGACTTTTTCGAGATGCTTTGGTGACTAGTGAGTGAAGGTAAATATTTTTTTTTCTAATGATGGTGGAGAAGTAGACCGTACAAGTGGTTTTATTTTATTATAATATTATTTTAGGTGGGACCCATTATTCTACTAAAATAATTGCAGTGGGCCGTGGGAATGTGAAATGGGGTTTTCCTGTGAAACTAATACACAGTATTATATTTATGTAAAAAAGCTGATTATCCTTGTGTATACTAATAATTATTACTTGTACTATATACAATACTAGTACTTAAGAATTTTTGGGGCATCAGAGGGGGCATTTGCCCCCCCCCTGGCCCCCCTTCCCTTCGCCCCTCGGTACTATTGTTATGAATTCTGTTCTGTTCCGGCCAGAAGGGGCGGAATATCTCGTACCAGTATGCAAACAGGAACGGTGACCCTCCTGTTCCACCTCGGGTAGAATTTCGGTCCATTCAATACCATTCCGATCATTTCGGTATGTTTCGGTCAATACCAGCCGAAATTGAAGATTCGGCCGGTATGCGTTTTGATCCTTTTTTTTTCCCCTAAATCTAATGTCTGAATTGAACCACAGCTTTTCCAGAAAGAATTTTTTTTTTAATCCACTGTGACTGTCTTCGTCTCAATTTAAAACATCGAAGAAAAAAAAAAACAAAACAATATAGTGGCAGCAAAAAAGTCTGAGAAAAGAAAAATAAGAAGAACAAGATGAGAGACCCAGAAAGAGAGAATGCATTGGTGTGAAGAAGTGTGAGAGACAGTTGAAATAAATTGGGTGGGAAATGGAAAAGTGAATTTCAAGAAGATTCTATGCTTTTAATTACTCAAAATGTTGACTTTATTTACAAAACTACCATAAATGATTTTTTTTTTTAATAAAAATAACCATATGCAAATATGCTTACTTTTTCTAAGAGTTGAAAAAAAAAACTAATATATTAAAATTTTTATTTTTTATATATATGAATAATATATTTATTTATTTATTTGTGGTAATTATGAAATGATACACCGTAATAGTCTGTTACTAATCCTGTGCCATAATATTTCATTCCAATTAATAAACTGAAACAAGTTCCAAAATAGTATTAAGAAGATTGAGAAGAACTATAAAGTTCTATAGTATCATATATCCTACCAAGTTCCTAAACTTTTACTCAAATATATATACATATATATATTACCCAAATTTGTTTTTGTTCAAAAACAAATTTGGGAAGCAAAGCAGAGATGGACAATAGAAACTAGAAACACGTACGTACCTCTCTTTACTCCCCTAATTTCAGAGTGCAAAGTGAATTGATAGTAACTAGAGTTGAATACGAAGACCCAGATCAAAGTTTTTTTGAAGCTCGTACAGTGCCGGCTCAACCATAGAAGCAATTGATGCAATGACTTAAGGCCCTCAAATAAAAGAAGGCCCTCGATGCAAATTAATTCCGGCTCCTTCACCTAGGAAAAAAATTTAAGGCGCCACTAATAGAAATAAATTGATATGAAGAGCAAAAATTAAGGATGTTTAAAGAGAGAAAATTAGGCCCCCTTGTAACCGACAGTTTATAAAAAAAAAAAAAAAAAATTAAACCCCCTTTCCCACAACATAGAAATTGAAGAGATAATGTTCCTATTTAAAATCTGAATTAATAGCTTTGTAAATAACTTCACTGATAAAAACTAACATTTATTACTTGAATCTATAGGAAAAAACAAACAGAAAAAAACATTCTCTCTCCATCTTAAATGAGTTAAATTTCAAGAAATCAAATATAGTACCGATTAGTATTTTTTTTTCCCTGCTCACCTTGCTTCTCTCTAGTCTCCGTCTTGATTCTATTTTTATAGCATTCTTCGTTGTTGGCTAGCTACTCTTCTTTGATCTTCATTCAGGTTTGCTTCTATTTGCTCTTCCTTTCTTTTTATTCTTCTTGCTACTAGGTTTTTTTTTTTTTTTACTTGTTGCCAAGTTTCACTGATTTGGGTTTCTCTCTTTTTTTGTCAAGGAATTGGAACGAAACACTCTAGTCATAGTCAACACCCAGAACTTTTTACTAGACTTTTTAAAAAAATTTTAATATTTTTCTCCAAAGTACAAGTCGTACGTGTTTATAGCTGGAAAGCATTCCATCTTTTTCTATGCTATGAGTTATCATGTCAATCAGCAAGAGTTATCAAAAGTCAGAATCCATGTGCATTGCAGTCTTTTTTTTGAGAAACGTGAATTGCAATTTGCAGACTATAGTTACATCAAGACTATAGTTACATGTTTACATAAGCATTCAACTTTATTTTAGTGCTTCTATTTTCAACCTACGTACATCAAGTCTTTTTTTTTTTTCCCCATCCATTTAAAAAGTCATTAATTTGTTATAGGTAGAGTATTGTCTTAATTTAATAAAATTATAAGTTTAGGATAATATATTTTGTATTAAAATTAATTTGTTAAGCTATGTGATAAATAATTTTTTATTCCATAAAATTAAAAATTTTTCTATTACATATCATGTTTTATTTTAATTACAAATTATTACTAAAAGATTAAGTGATATTAAAAGGAAATGTTAATAAAACTTAAATGTAAAAATTTAATTAATAATTTTGTATCTCAAAGAGAATGATAAATAGATACTAAATATAAAAAAAAAATTTAAAGAAATATTATCTAATTAATATTTAAATAATTAAAAAAAATTATGCCTAAAGTTTTCGCCTAAGGCCTCCAAATTTGTTAAGCCGGCCCCGAACAAAACCCAACCAAACCAACATCAATAAAACCCATATCCAAAAATTCCAATCACCACTTCGTAACCCACAACCGCCTCACTACAAATCCACCCTAGATCGGGGCCGGCTTAACAAATTTGGAGGTCTTAGGCGAAAACTTTAGGCATAATTTTTTTAATTATTTAAATATTAATTAGATAATATTTCTTTAAATTTTTTTTTTATATTTAGTATCTATTTATCATTCTCTTTGAGATACAAAATTATTAATTAAATTTTTACATTTAAGTTTCATTAACATTTCCTTTTAATATCACTTAATCTTTTAGTAATAATTTGTAATTAAAATAAAACATGATATGTAATAGAAAATTTATTAATTTTATGGAATAAAAAATTATTTATCACATAGCTTAACAAATTAATTTTAATACAAAATATATTATCCTAAACTTATAATTTTATTAAATTAAGACAACACTCTACCTATAACAAATTAATGACTTTTTAAATGGATGGGGAAAAAAAAAAAGACTTGATGTACGTAGGTTGAAAATAGAAGCACTAAAATAAAGTTGAATGCTTATGTAAACATGTAACTATAATCTTGATGTAACTATAGTCTGCAAATTGCAATTCACGTTTCTCAAAAAAAAGACTGCAATGCACATGGATTCTGACTTTTGATAACTCTTGCTGATTGACATGATAACTCATAGCATAGAAAAAGATGGAATGCTTTCCAGCTATAAACACGTACGACTTGTACTTTGGAGAAAAATATTAAAATTTTTTTAAAAGTCTAGAAAAAAGTTCTGGGTGTTGACTATGACTAGAGAGTGTTTCGTTCCAATTCCTTAACAAAAAAAAGAGAGAAACCCAGATCAGTGGGTGAAAATGGCCAACTGATCTTAAAATTGTAACTATCTAGTTAGTAGGTGCTGTTTAGAAACATATTTTGTTTATAGCATCTCGAGTCTTAAAGACTCGATTTTGGTCTTCAAAATCGAGTCTTTGAGGCTCGATTTGTAACTTGGACCAACTCTGATGTGGCAGAAATGCCACATGGCATTTACATGGAAATCGAGTCTCTAAGACTCGATTTCTAAGCCCTATATATAACACTCAGACCAAACCAAACACCAGAGCATCAGAGGAAAAACCCAGAGAAAAAAAAAAGGAAAAAGAAAAGAAAACCAGAAACAGAAAGGGAGAGAAGATCGAGATCGAAGACCCAGGCGCATGCAGCATGACCAGAAACTGACCAGCGACCCAGGCAGCCTGGGGCTCGCGCCGGCCAGGGGCTCGCGCCGGCCAGCGTCGCGCGTGGCCAGGGGCTCGCGCGGGCCTGGGGCTCGCGCACTGCCTGGGGCTCTCGCGAGCCTGGGTCGCGCGCACCTCCCCTGGCCACGCGCGACGCTGGCAGGCGCGAGCCCCAGGCCGCGCTGGTGAGGTTCTCTGTTTCTCTCCCTCTGATCTAATCTGAGTAGCTGTGTGTTTCTCTTTCTCTCCCTCTGATCTGATCTGATCTACGTAGCGGTGAAATTTCTTAAATTTGTTTTGGGTATTTCGGCATGTAGAGACTTCGAATTTTTTTAAAAAAATTTTGGGTTTGAAATCGAGTCTTAGAGACTCGATTTCCAGGTGGACACCCATGTGGACAAAGTGCCATATCAGTACTGGTCTAAGCATACAAATCGAGCCTCAAAGACTTGATTTTGAAGCCCAAAATCGAGTCTTTAAGACTCGAGATGCTATAAACAAAATATGTTTCTAAACAGCGCCTACTAACTAGATAGTTATGATTTTAAGGCCAGTTGGCCATTTTCGTCCAAATCAGTGAAACTTGGCAACAAGTAAAAAAAAGAAAAAAACCTTGTAGCAAGAAGAATAAAAAGAAAGGAAGATCAAATAGAAGCAAACCTGAATGAAGATCAAAGAAGAGTAGTTAGCCAACAACGAAGAATGCTATAAAAATAGAATCAAGACGGAGACTAGAGAGAAGCAAGGTGAGCAGGGAAAAAAAATACTAATCGATACTATATTTGATTTCTTGAGATTTAACTCATTTAAGATGGAGAGAGAATGTTTTTTTCTGTTTGTTTTTTCCTATAGATTCAAGTAATAGATGTTAGTTTCTATCAGTGAAGTTATTTACAAAGCTATTAATTCAGATTTTAAATAGGAACTGTGGGGCCCGGCCCAGAAATGATGGGCTATTCCAAATTCAGGCCCGTCCGAGGAGCGTCCTGTCCGAAGAGAAACCACGTATGAAGCATTACTCAATCCCAATAAACGCCAAGGAAACCTGTCCGAGGAGTAACTCTTCCTCGGACCTCACGAAGCCCATACGAGGAGCTCTCCCCAGCCACTCCAGTTCATCCTCCCAACATATAAAATGAATAAAATCCAAAATATCCCATGGAGAGCTACCACCACATTAATTGCGCCCCAACCACCCTCTTGGCCGCATTAATGAGGAAATGACCCCTGAACAGTACCGCCTTGACCTCTGCAACTCACATGGGGAGAGATGAAGGCGTCTGATGGGACAGCCACTCAAGTAGGTGCTCAGATAGTCAACAAGTGTAGGGTTGAGATGAGAGAAGGGAACTATATAATGTAATGGAGTCCCTTAGAGAAAGGGACGAAAATTTCTGTAGGAAGAACTAAAGAAATAAACTTATAAGGGAGAGATCCATTTTTCATGTCTTTATTTTCTGCAACCATATTGCCCATGCATCAGACTGAATAGACACGCTGAGGCCAAGTTCTTTGACCCATCCTCTACAAATATTTATTGTGGGTTGCGCTTTGGGCCAGGACCTGATCAATCGAATTTGGGCCAGGAAAATCGTGCAACTACAATTGGCGCCGTCTGTGGGGAGAACTAGAGCATCAGTTAGCACAACGGTCAAGCATGGCAGAACTAGGTCTGCACCAGGAGAATCCTCACCAGGCTAACTCCCAACAGACACAACCCGTCGAGTCCCAAAGGCAAAATAATCCCGTCAACCCAGGCCACAGGGGAAATCGTGAGGGAAGTGTGCATACTATCCGGACAAGCCAGAGTCACACCCAGATAGGTAGTCACGTGTCCCAGAAGCGAAATAGTCACCAGGCCATGCAGCGAGAGATAGATGATCTGAAGAGGAAGCTACGACGAGCACAGCGAAGGCGATCTCCTTCAGACTCAGACAAGTCCTCTAATGCGGAGGACGTGAGTTACCGACGGAGGTCAAGGACCCCCCCCAAGTGAAACCTTTACCTACGAAAAGGAACTACGCCCTGTGCGGAAGTATGAGAGCCCATCTAGTAAGGGTTCGGGAAACGACGCCATGAAGAAGGCGTTGGATCAGGTTTCAAGGTCCCCCTTCACGTATAGAATTGAAGGGGCTGAGCTGCCTCGACGGTTCAACCAACCAGCATTCGCCATCTATAGCGGTCGATCAGACCCGGTAGAGCATGTGAGCCAATTTAACCAAAAGATGGCGATCTACTCGCAAAATGAGGCCCTTATGTGCAAAATCTTCCCGTCCATCTTGGGATCAATGGCGATGAGGTGGTTCAACGGCCTGAAGACAAATTCCATAAGCTCTTACAAGCAGCTCACTCGGGATTTCTGCTCTCGCTTTATCACTAACACCAGAGTCCCCAGGCCCCTCGGTTCGCTATTGTCCTTGTCCATGCACGAGGGAGAGACTCTGAAAGCATACTCCGATAGATACTGGGAAGTATATAATGATCTGGATGATAACCACGATGCTGTCGCTATCAGCACATTCAAAAGCGGCCTCCCCACCGACCATGGCTTAAGGAAGTCCCTCACTGGTAAACCAGTTGCCAACGTTGATCAGTTGAGGGATAGGATAGACAAGTACAAAAGAGTGGAGGAAGATCAGCTGCAAGGGAGGGGGAAGGAGAAGGTTACCCACCCCAAAGCAAATGATTTCAGGTCGGAACGGCACAATCATGGTCAGCCGAGGAGAGATTTTTCGCGACAAGCTGGGCAGAGTAGCCCGCAAACAGTGAATGCCATATTCAGAGAGCCCGTACAACAGGTACTGGAGAAAGTAAGAGATGAACCCTATTTCAGGTGGCCGGGAAAGATGGCTGGAGAACCTTCCAAACGTAACCAGAACCTGTACTGCCACTATCATCAAGACCATGGGCACACTACCGAGGACTGCAGGAATCTGTGGAATCATCTGGATCAGTTGGTCCGAGAAGGAAAGTTACGTCACCTGCTGCACCCATCAAGTGGCTACACCGGCCAAGCAACACAAGAGCCTCGAAAGGACGTGACCTTAAGACCACCCACCGGGACGATACATGTCATCTTCGCTGCACCAGGAAGAACGGGACCACCCATCCCCAGGGTGTTAGCTGTTGATCGGCTCCCCTCCGGGAGCAGGCAGAGGGAACACAAAAGGTCAAAAAAGGGAAGCTCTTTGATACTGGGGTTCTCGGATGAGGATAAGAGAGGAACTATTCAACCTCACGATGATGCCTTGGTGGTCACTCTGAGGATTGGGGGTTTTGACGTGAAAAGGGTGTTGGTGGATTCGGGAAGTGCAGTAGAGATAATGTACCCTGATCTATACAAGGGGCTGAACCTGAAGCCAGAAGATTTGGCAGTTTATGATTCCCCCCTTCTTAGCTTCGAGGGAAGAATGGTTACGCCAAAGGGACAAATCCGACTACCTGTACAGACGGGGGCGGAGGTGGTGGAAGTGAATTTTATCGTCGTCGACGCTTACTCACCCTACACCGCGATAGTCGCCAGGCCATGGATCCACGCCCTGGAAGCCGTAACCTCCACACTTCATCAGAAGGTGAAATACCCGTCCAAAGGACAAGTGGAAGAGATCCGAGGAGATCAGTCCGTATCCCGGCAGTGTATGGTGGCCGCCGTCTTACAACGGCCCCATGCCGAGTCCTCGGCCCCTGAAAGTTTATAGCAATCAGCCTCCTCGGCAGAGCAAAACAACGGACTGGCCGAGGAGATAGGGTGTGAAAGTTTAGATAAAATCGCTGTCAATGACGACCCGGAGAAGTTCTTTCTGGTCGGCTCAGAATTGCCCTCTCAAGAAAAGGAGGAACTGGTCGGATTTCTTAGAGAAAATGTCGACGTGTTCGCATGGGACGCCTACGACGCCCCGGGCGTCGATCCTAGCCTTATTTGTCATCACCTGAACGTCAACCCCTCTTTCACTCCGAAGAAGCAGCCACCCCGACGCCCTTCAAAGGAACATGCCAGTGCCGTAAACGACGAAGTGGCAAAGCTAAAAAGAGCGGGGGCTATCAAGGAGGTATTTTACCCAGAGTGGCTGGCAAACACTGTGGTGGTAAAGAAGAAGACAGGGAAATGGAGGGTCTGCGTAGACTTCACGGACCTGAACAAGGCATGCCCAAAGGACCCATTCCCCCTACCCCGAATTGATCGGTTGGTGGATGCAACCGTGGGGCACCCTCGAATGAGCTTCCTGGATGCCTTCCAAGGCTATCACCAGATACCCCTTACGCTAGAGGACCAAGAGAAAACGGCTTTCATGACGCCCATCGGAAACTATCATTACAAGGTGATGCCGTTTGGGCTAAAGAACGCAGGTTCAACCTACCAAAGAATGATGACTCGGATGTTTGAACCACAACTGGGCCAGATCATTGAGGTTTATATAGATGATATGGTCGTCAAGAGTAGAAGGGCGTCCGAGCACGTAAAGGACCTCGGAACAATCTTCACCATATTAAGGGAGCACCGGTTGCGGCTGAATGCCTCCAAATGTTCATTCGGGGTCGGGTCTGGGAAATTCCTAGGGTATATGGTCACCCACAGGGGAATAGAAGTAAACCCCGATCAAATCAAAGCCATTAACAGCCTACAGGCTCCTCGGAATCCGAAGGAAGTACAGAAGCTCACTGGTATGATTGCGGCATTGAACCGGTTCATATCGAGATCGGCGGATCGATGTCGGCCTTTCTACCTCCTGATAAACAAGTGGAAAGAGTTTGCATGGTCGGAGGATTGCGTTCAGGCTTTCCAGCAACTTAAAGACTACCTATCCCGACCACCCATCATGTCCAGCCCTGAGGCGGACGAGGTGCTGTTTGCCTACATCGCCGTAGCTCCCCACGCTGTAAGCCTAGTACTGATACGGGATGACAATGGGGCGCAGCGACCGGTGTACTATGTGAGCAAATCACTACATGAGGCCGAGGTGCGATACCTACCTTTAGAAAAGGCAATCCTGGCAATAGTGCATGCAACCCGAAAACTTCCTCATTACTTTCAGGCGCACACGGTCATCGTTCTGACTCAGCTTCCCATCCGAGCAGTGCTTCGAAGCGCTGACTATACAGGAAGGATCGCCATGTGGAGTGCGCTCTTGGGAGCCTTTGATATAAAATATATGCCCAGATCCTCCATCAAAGGGCAGGTCCTCGCAGACTTGGTAGCGGAGTTTGCTGAGCCCTCCATAGAAACAGTAACCGAGAAGAGAGGCATGGATGGAAAGTCGGTTGGTGCGATCTCAACAGGGAGGAACACGCATTGGAAGGTCTACGTAGATGGCGCAGCCAACCAGAGAGGGTCAGGAGTTGGGATAGTTTTAATATCCCCGGACGGTGCTGCCATTGAAAAATCATTAAGGCTCGGATTCTCGGCTACGAACAATGAAGCCGAATACGAAGCCTTACTTCAAGGGATGACGATGGTTCAAAGGTTGGGCGGAAAAATGATAGAAGCGTTCTCGGACTCCAGACTGGTAGTCGGACAGGTTATGGGTGAGCTGGAAGCCCGAGATACTAGGATGCAAGAGTATCTGGGACAAGTCAAGCGGCTGCAGACGAATTTTGAGTCCTTCAATCTGACACACATTTCCAGGAGTGGCAACACCCATGCGGACTCGCTAGCCACTCTCGCCACGTCCTCGGCACATAATCTGCCACGAGTGATCCTGGTTGAAGATCTAGCCCAGGCAAGCCCCATTAGTAGAGGCCCTGCCAGAGTCCACCAGATCAGAAAGAGTCACAGCTGGATGGATCCCCTAAAGAACTTCCTGCAAAACGACGTCTTGCCGGAAGAAAAATTGGAAGCCGAGAAGATACGAAGGAATGCTCCTCGGTTTTGGCTGTCAGAGGACCACAAACTATATCGGCGCTCCTATTCTGGACCGTACTTACTCTGCGTACACCCAGAAGAATCCGAATCTCTGCTTGAGGAACTACACGAGGGGATTTGTGGAAGTCATACCGGAGGGAGATCGCTGGCACACAGGGCACTTACCCAGGGGTACTGGTGGCCGAACATGCAGAGAGAAGCCCAAGAATACGCTAAGAAGTGCGATCAGTGCCAAAGATTCGCCCCGAATATCCACCAACCCGGAGGAGTTCTCAACCCCCTCTCGAGTCCATGGCCGTTCGCACAATGGGGCCTTGATCTAGTTGGACCCTTCCCCAAGGCCGCAGGGAACAAACGATACATAATAGTCGGAACGGACTACTTCACTAAATGGGTGGAGGCTGAACCATTGGCCAACATTAGGGACGTGGACGCCCAAAAATTCATCTGGAAGAACATCATCACCCGCTTCGGGACCCCGCGTACACTCATTTCCGACAATGGTCTGCAGTTCGACAGTAAAAACTTTAGGGAGTATTGCCGCGGGTTTGGAATCATCAACCGATATTCCACCCCCGCCTACCCTCAGGGAAATGGACAGGTCGAAGCCGTGAACAAGGTCATAGCGAACAGACTGAAGAAAAGGTTGGACGAGGCGAAGGGGAGATGGGTAGAAGAGCTCCCCCATGTCTTATGGACTTATCGGACGACGCCGCGACGATCGACCGGTGAGACCCCCTTCTCGATGACTTACGGGGCTGAGGCCGTGCTCCCGATTGAGAACAACTTTCCCACACTGAGGTCTAGATCGTTTACCCCAAGCGATAACGACGAGTTATTGGAACGGAGTCTGGACCTAGCCGAAGAAAGAAGGGAAAAAGCGATGATTCATGTGGCCTATTATCACCAGAAGCTGAGACAAGGGTATGATGCTAACGTCAAACCACGGCCTCTGGGTCCAGGTGATCTCGTAATGAGGAAGGTTCTTGGCAGCGCAAAGAACCCCTCTTGGGGCAAGTTGGGGCCCAATTGGGAGGGACCGTACCGTGTCACATCCGTGGCCGGAGTAGGCGCCTACTACCTAGAAGATTTAGATGAAAAACCTGTACCTCGACCATGGAATGTAAATAACCTTAGAAGATATTATTATTAATGAGAAGGGCTTAGCACGCGTTTTCTTTCATGATTATCCGCTGCTTGCTGGGCTACTGACAACTATCCATAGTTTTAAACAGAACCCAAGTCCTGCATGGCTCCTCGGACCACAGGCTTGGGGGAAATTATTACTAATATAAGTTTTAAACAGAACCTAGTCCTGCATGGCTCCACGGACCACAGACTAAGGGGAAATTAATACTTAAGGCAACTATCCATAGTTTTAAACAGAACCCAAGTCCTGCATGGCTCCTCGGACCACAGACTTGGGGGAAATTATTACTAATATAAGTTTTAAACAGAACCTAGTCCTGCATGGCTCCACGGACCACAGACTAAGGGGAAATTAATACTTAAGGCAATTATCCATAGTTTTAAACAGAACCCAAGTCCTGCATGGCTCCTCGGACCACAGACTTGGGGGAAATTATTACTAATATAAGTTTTAAACAGAACCTAGTCCTGCATGGCTCCACGGACCACAGACTAAGGGGAAATTAATACTTAAGGCAACTATCCATAGTTTTAAACAGAACCCAAGTCCTGCATGGCTCCTCGGACCACAGACTTGGGGGAAATTATTACTAATATAAGTTTTAAACAGAACCTAGTCCTGCATGGCTCCACGGACCACAGACTAAGGGGAAATTAATACTTAAGGCAACTATCCATAGTTTTAAACAGAACCCAATTCCTGCATGGCTCCTCGGACCACAGACTTGGGGGAAATTATTACTTATAAGTTTTAAACAGAACCTAGTCCTGCATGGCTCCATGGACCACAAACTAAGGGGAAATTAATACTTAAGGAACTATCCATAGTTTTAAACAGAACTAAGTCCTGCCATGCTCCTCGGACCACAGACTTGGGGGAAAATTATTACTTAATATAAGTTTTAAACAGAACCTAGTCCTGCATGGCTCCACGGACCACAGACTAAGGGGAAATTAATACTTAAGGCAACTATCCATAGTTTTAAACAGAACCCAAGTCCTGCATGGCTCCTCGGACCACAGGCTTGGGGGAAATTATTACTAATATAAGTTTTAAACAGAACCTAGTCCTGCATGGCTCCACGGACCACAGACTAAGGGGAACTTAATACTTAAGGCAACTATCCATAGTTTTAAACAGAACCCAAGTCCTGCATGGCTCCTCGGATCACAGACTTGGGGAAAATTATTGCTTATGGTAGATTGGGAGATCATTACTTAAAGGAAACCATTTTAATACGTACGCGCAGTCTGGCACCATCGCAACCCTCAGATGCACAGCCCAAAAACCCATTTTTATCTTGACCGTTAATCTGTATCTACATAATTACAAATGTTTAAAGAAGAGCACTACTGACGTGCATCCATAGTAAGCAAAACGAACATTTTATATTAATATTCCGTGTACATTAGAAGGAGAGGTCCTTACAAAAGAGCGGGAAAATTGGACGACTCTCGGTCAAAAAAAAAAAAAAAAAAAAAAAAGAAAAAGAGTACAAAGATCGAAAGCCTAGAAGGCTAAGCCTCAGCAGGAGGATCTCCTTTCTGCTCGGGCTGAGGGGGCGGAACCTCGATGGTAGAGTCTACGACGGGGTCATTCGCCATATTGGGCACAAGGATAGAATCAGGCGTCATCAGATCCTGCTCAGAGGCAGCTTGGACACCATCAGGAAGCGCTCGGATCTCTTTAGGATAGAAGATGCTCTCGGGCAGTCTCAGCGCCGAGTCAGCAGGAACTCCTGCAGCGTCGAGGGCACGAGACCACGAGATATCGCAATACTCCCGGCATACCTCGGGGATCTCCTCGGATAGCCTGGCCTCCGTCTCTTCGGCCCCGAGCTGGCGGGCGGCACTCTTCTCAGCCTCTGTGGCTTCTCGGATCAGTTGGACCTCCTCTTTGGCCCGTCGCAGCTCATCCTCGACCCTTTGCAGAGCGGTCTTGAGATCCTGCACTGACTGTTTCTCGGTGGCAAGGTTGATCTGGGTCGAGAACAGCTCCTTGTGCTGGTCCTCCGCCTGGGCCTCAGCACTCTTCAAACCAGCCTCTGCATACTTGCGCCGGTTCTCCGACTCCTTGAACTTGTCCATAAGTTCAGTGTAATCGTGCTGGAGGGACCCCAAGGTTTTCTCCACCTCCGCTCGCGCCTGATTCTCGACCTCAGCCCGACTACTATTACCACGGCAAAATTCCTCAGCCACGAACACCTGCTGGGTAATCTACAAACGAAACAAGATTGCGGTAATCTAAGGTCAAAGAAATTAGTGAAACAATAAAAGGATTACTTACCATCGCGAGATCCCTTTTAAGGGATAGGAAGATCTCGGGCTGAGAGAACCGCCTATAAGCCTCCATATCCCGAGGAAGGAGTAGGGGCTGCTCTAGGGCCTCGGCCACGTAGCCCGCCCTGCCTCGATTGTACTCTCGGATCGAAGCATTGTAGGGAATGGCCACCCCATCCAGCTCCAATCTGGGGCCCCATGCACGCGGGGTAGCTCGTACATCTGCAAGAGTCTCCTCGTCTCGACTCTCCGAGGAGTTGCCCCTTCTGCTCCTTGGCGCGCGAGTGGTTTTTTGCTGCTTGGTCGGTTGAGCAGCCACCTCGCCCTCCTCAGGAGTGTCGGCCGGCCTTTTCTTCTTTAAGTCCGGATTAACCTTAAGGCCGAGGTCTGAGGTGTCCGTAGGAGCCACAGGAGGGAGGGTCTTGCCCTGTGGTGGAGTTGGTGCCTTCGAGGACTGTCCTTTCGGCAGCCGGCCTTTCCCTCGGGAGGCCATCAGCTCCTTTAGAGTTTTTCCTTTTTCTGCCATGGGCTCTATCTCCTCGTCCGAAGTATCGTCCGAGCAGAGAACGATGGAAGGAACACCAACCGCAGAATGTCGGTCCCGCTCTCCTTCGGGATCAGAAAATTCCACCAGGGGGGTCTGTTGAACTTCCTCCTCAAAATAAAACTCGTCTATTTCTGCCTCAAGGGAAAGACGAGATGATTCAGCTTCCTCTTCGACCTGAGCGGCAGCACCAGGCTCGTTTGGCGGAGGTAGCTGCTCTGCCAAGTAAGGATCTCTAACACCGGGCAACACAACTGGTGGCAGATCGTGTTCAGCTAGGAGCCCGTCCCTGGACACGTCAATCCTAGCCAACCTCGGACTACCAGCCCTTATAGCGTGACCGATAGCCTGGAAAGAGCTGCTCAGGGGTTGATAGCCCAGAACCAGATGGGCAGCACGCAACTGCCTGTCCTCGGAAACGTAGATCTCCGACCTAAGAAGGTAGTTCAGTGCTGGCACGTTCACAAAGTTTAGCCGAGGGGCGACGTGAATTTTATCTGCAAACAATCAAGGAAAAGAGGATTAGTCCACGAAATCTTCCAATTATAAAGAAAGCAAAAAGTGTAACCCCTCAATGCTAAATCCTATCCCAAAAGGGACCAATCCTAGAGACGCCGCACCTGGGTTTCCTGCCCGAGTTGGACAATGAATACCGTCGAACCACTCCCCCAAAGCAATAAGGAAGTCATTCTTCACTGTCTTATTGGATATTGGGAGACAAGAGATCAACCTAACGTCCTCATTCCGGGATTTAAGATAATACCCCTCATCCCCGAGGCGATGACATTCGTACAGATAAGCCACATCATGCCAAGTAAGGCCTAGATTCATCCGCTCGTTTAAGACGTCTACACAGCCTAGTATCTTGAACATATTCGGGGCACACTGGTACGGCGTCAACCTATGGTTGAACAAGTACTCCCTTGTAATCCTACGCATGGGAAATGTCATCCCTCCCTCTATAAAGGCAATCATGGGGATAACGACTTCTCCCGCACGCCTATCTGTCAATATTCCTTCAAGAGGACAGTACCGCAACCCAACCCCCGGGGGAATGCGATATTTAGCCCTAAAGGCCTCCATAGCGGCGGGGGTGTTAACTAATTTCTCAAATCTAACCATCTGGACTGAACCGGGGAACAAAAGTAAAGACTCAGAAAAAAAAAGTAGAGTCCGAGGAGGAAATTGAAACAGCAAGATGAACGAAATGTACTGGTACCTTCACAAAACGTTCAATGAGGCGCCTGGGAATCTCTCGTGGACGAAACGCTTCACAAAAACGGCTACGATGGCGTAACGGTCGCAAGTGTTCGTGTATCTCTGGGGTTTCGATGGAGTTCTCTGGAAAGCCTCTAAGGTTTGTGAAATGCAGATAAAGAAGAAACTGAACCCCTATGACGTCTTATATAGCCAGGAAGAGAGAGAAAAGATCGCTCCTGCCTAAAGATACGGAAAAAACGATAGCCGTTCGATCTACGCCACACCGTTGGATGAGGGAACATAACGCCTCCAGAAGTTAATGTCCGCGCCTCGAAAATTGCAGCGCGTCAGAAGTAACGGTCCGCACGCGGGCCACGCGCTCTTCTTGTTTCCACCCTCTCCCAAATATCAAAACCCCGTCTTTTCCTCCTCGGAGGGAGATAGAAACCGGAGTTTTGAGGGGCTAATGTGGGGCCCGGCCCAGAAATGATGGGCTATTCCAAATTCAGGCCCGTCCGAGGAGCGTCCTGTCCGAAGAGAAACCACGTATGAAGCATTACTCAATCCCAATAAACGCCAAGGAAACCTGTCCGAGGAGTAACTCTTCCTCGGACCTCACGAAGCCCATACGAGGAGCTCTCCCCAGCCACTCCAGTTCATCCTCCCAACATATAAAATGAATAAAATCCAAAATATCCCATGGAGAGCTACCACCACATTAATTGCGCCCCAACCACCCTCTTGGCCGCATTAATGAGGAAATGACCCCTGAACAGTACCGCCTTGACCTCTGCAACTCACATGGGGAGAGATGAAGGCGTCTGATGGGACAGCCACTCAAGTAGGTGCTCAGATAGTCAACAAGTGTAGGGTTGAGATGAGAGAAGGGAACTATATAATGTAATGGAGTCCCTTAGAGAAAGGGACGAAAATTTCTGTAGGAAGAACTAAAGAAATAAACTTATAAGGGAGAGATCCATTTTTCATGTCTTTATTTTCTGCAACCATATTGCCCATGCATCAGACTGAATAGACACGCTGAGGCCAAGTTCTTTGACCCATCCTCTACAAATATTTATTGTGGGTTGCGCTTTGGGCCAGGACCTGATCAATCGAATTTGGGCCAGGAAAATCGTGCAACTACAGGAACATTTTCTCTTCAATTTCTATGTTTTGGGAAAGGGGGCTTTAATTTTATTTTTTTTTTATAAACCGTCGGTTACAAGGGGGCCTAATTTTCTCTCTTTAAGCATCCTTAATTTTTGCTCTTCATATCAATTTATTTCTGTAAGGATACGATTTTGTAACAAACCGTAACAGTATTGGGTTCGCACGTAAAAAGGCCCAAACAATATGATTTGTAGAGCGTGGGTGTAAAGAACTAGGTTAACTGTGGTCTCTCTTAAAAAGATTCACTTTCAAGCACCTTAAAGGTCTAAAGTTGGTACAACGAACGTTTTCTTTAGTGATCAGTGCAATTCTTTTCCTCTGCTCTTACTTTCTTCTTTTCTGTTTACGTCTTTTTCTCTTTTCTTTTTCTGTTCCGATCCTCTCTTCTTCATGCTATTTTTTTAGTTTATATACCCCCCTTTGTGTTCCATCCTCACCGCACACGTGTAGGTTAGGTCCGGAGGATTTCTTTCTGTTCCATCTAGCATCTCCTGAAACTTCCCATGGGCAGCTGTAAGGCTGCTTCCTTACTGTTCAGGTATCACCTCCACATTAATGCGGCCAGAGAGTTGGTTGAGAGGTCATTAATGCGGAGGCAGCTGTAGTTATAGATATTTGTTTGCCTTATCCCTTTCATCTTTGGTCGGTTATTCTATCTTTTGCGGTGACCTAATTCTGAGATCTGGTCGCAATAAGACCACGTCCCGATCGTCCTCGGACGCGATCGTCCTCGGACACATACTGCCGAGGAGTATGGTGTCCTCGGACGGATACACATCCTCGGATGGGTCACAGGCCCAACAATCCTGAATCAATTCTGAACCCTATGGGCCTATTGATCGAACGGTCCCCACAATTTCTATTAGTGGCGCCTTAAATTTTTTTCCTAGGTGAAGGAGCCGGAATTAATTTGCATTGAGGGCCTTCTTTTATTTGGGGGTCTTAAGCCATTGCATCAATTGCTTCTATGGTTGAGCCGGCACTGTATATGGTTTTTCTCATTGGCGTTGAACATTTCCAAGGTTATTTTCACCTAATACTACATTGACAAATTAATACATTCAAGTTAAATTAATACACTATATGGTTTTTCTCGTTGGCTTTTGAATGGAGTTAATTTGTGGTGTGATTTTGTGTTAGAATTCCTTCCTTCTCCTTTATGTGTGTGTGTGTTTATATCTCAAAAAAAGGTTTAATTTTATATGTATATCTTGCCAAAAAGTATGTATAAAGATTGAGTATACAACTATATTTGTGAGATTTATACTACGTTTCCAATTTAAGCTGGAAAATCTCAAAAGATTGGTGCAACAATTTTCCAAACCTCTTGAAATTCATGAAGTCCTAGATTTAAATTTTTTTTTTTCTTTGGTTTCCCACAGTATTTGCTCAAGACTTTCAATTAAAGACTAATTATTGTTTGTACTGGATGGGCCCACAAAGGAGTAAAGTACTGGTCTAAAAAATTCTTTTCAAAGTGCAGGTAAATTAGTGATGACTGAGTGAATTGCATAGTTGAATTGCATAGGTAAAGCTTGAGGGAAGGTAGATTGCACTGGCCAAAATTGTTTATCATGGGAAGGTAGATTTGTGATAAATGAGTGAACCGCATAGTTGGATTACTTTTTGTAAGAGCATCTCCAAAAAGCACAAGTGGAAAGTGGAAATTCATGGAGGTTTAGGTGGGAAGTGGAAACAACCCATAAATAAAAAGGCACCGACAAAAAAGAGAAATTATGTGATCAAACCGATCTCACCACAATGAAAATCCAAATAAAAAATAATAATAATATGACTTTTGACCCAAAAACCAAAGATACGACCCAACCACCCAATAAAAGCCATCATATTGATCACATTCATACCGGTTGCATTGACAAGCGAAACAGAAAATTCCTGGCAACTTCTTGATGAGTTCAGGATCCTCTGTAAACTACCCGCCGTATCCGGCAATGTTTACTCGTAAGTTTATAGTTTATACTCAACTATAAATATCAAGTGATTGTTTGATAATTGCTTATTTTTGGTATCTTATTTTCATTTATATGGTATTTATCAAAAGTTAATTTATTTCATGAAAATTAGCTAAAAATTAGATTATTTATAGTAATAAAATTAAAATAAAATTGAGATAAAAAGTAAAACTTTTAGCAAATAAGCAATTGACAAAGGCACACCAGCTCTAATATTATAATATATTTGTAAGGACTCAATTTGTAACGACCCCAAAATGATATTAGGTTCGCACGTTAAGGGCCCAAACAATATAATTTGTAGAGCGTGGGCTTGAAAGGCTAGGCCTTGGTCACCAGACGGTAGTTAATCATGGTTTCCATAGCGATTTGCACAAGGATGAACCTGACGTGTTTAATAATAATCTTTTCCGGTACGTCCTGAGTGGCTCCAGTCCCTAGACCTCGTCCGAGGAGTTTCATGTTCTTATTATTCTCCTTTTTTTAGGACTCCATGGTCTGGGAGACGACTTGTCCCCCTCTTTTTTGCGCATAAGTCTTCACATTATATAGCCCTTCTCGGTTGATCTTGACTCTCCATTTGTTGATCAGGCAGGTACCTATTCAAATACCTGTCCCATCAACCGCCTCCCCCTGCTTTCTATTAGTTGCAATAACCGAAACCACACTGTTTAGGAGTTTTTTCTCATTAATATGGCTAGGACGTTTGTGGGCGTATTGAATACGGAGGTGACATATTTACCTTGAACCATCCCCACTCCGTACCCCCATGTGAGTCACATTCTACTCGCCTCTTCTTCTGGGAGCATTTTGGAGGCTGCCTTTGACAACATGTCGCTCTTCCCTTTGAAGTCTTGGGATGCCAATGACAGGGTCATCCTCGGCTGCATCTTTAGGCTATTTGGTCTTTCACCACTTGTCCTCGGCAACTACTCTCCTCGGCAAGGGCCCTGGGTCCTAGTGGAAAGTGGGCCGGGTCATAAGTTCTCTGGCCCCACAATAGCCCCTCAAAATCCTGCTGTCCAGATCCTCGGCCGGATAGGAGGGTTTTGATGACATCAAGCCTCTGTCAAAGCTTGTCAATCCTTGTCACCTATCGGTTCCCGAGACTCTTCATCTGCCTGAGACACGTTCCTGGAACCTTTGGAAGGTGAAATGTGTCCTCATTAAATGCGGGCGGCTCTGTGCTTCCCACGATCAACGGCGCGATGGTGATCTAACAGTAGAGATTTCCTTGCCTTTATGGGCGGGAAAATTCGTGCAGTTACTTTCGATGGGAGGTATAAATGATATTTGGAACTGATTTGTCTCTTCACTTTTGCACTTAAGTGTTTTAGCGCATATACCCTGGGTTCATCCAAACTTTCATCCAAATTCAAGTTTATCTCCAACACAAAAAGCTTGCCCGAGGCACCTTTCCTCTTTTTTGTAAGTTTTCTGCCTTCACTAACTCGTACTTTTTCTTTTCCGGGTTTATTTTTCTCTTGTTCCTCTCCTTCTCCCGTAATTGGTTGAGTTTGTTTAGTAACTCTTAGAGATGGTTAAATTGAGACTGAGGAAATTGGTTACTACTGAAGAGGCGATGGAAAAGTTCATCGCCGATTATAGGATTCCCCCCAACGTGAGTTTGAGGCACTGTAAGATGGGGGAGTGGCATCTTCTGAGAAGGACGGGCGAGGTGGTAATTCCTATTCTCGCCTTCGTAGAGGGGGGTATGAGAATCCCCATGGGGCCGATAATGAAGGGTTACCTTAGGCATTTCCGATTAGCTCCCACACAGTGCGCCGCCAACATGTTTAGGATTCTGGGTTGTGTGGATGCCTTAAATGAAAAGATGGGGCTAAGATTGACCCACCATGACGTGAATTGGTGCTACAATCTCCAAAATTTGAAGGGAAAATCCTATTACATGAAGACGAGAGACGAGAGGGTTCGACTAATCCAATGCCTCCCCGATTCCAACAAGGGGTTAAACAAGGACTTCCTTATCGTATCCGGTGAATGGCATGATGGCCTTCCATGCCCAATGGTGGAGGGAAAACCAGGTGGGGTATAGAGAATGGAAGGGTGCCGATCTTTTGTGCCGTTTTAATTTGATGTGGTTCAGTTACTAACCTTGTGCATGTCTTTTTTTTGCAAATCCAAACGCCTTTCACTGACACTTTCACCTAGTTAACTGGGTGGACCTGGAGACTGTTCTTCAAGCAGCATTTTTTGTAAATGACGAGGATGGTCAAGTCAGAACCGCTCACAAAATCTTAGGGTACGCTCCCCTTCAGAAGTCATTTGCCGACCTAAGGCACGTGATCAATGCTAACCATCTTCGACTTCCAAAAATTACCGTAGTCGAATAAGGATTTTTAATTTCCAAAGGATCTCCTGTCCCAGAGGACATCCCATTGGTGGACTCCTCCCCATCTCATCAAGCAGCAACGGACGAAAGCGAGTTGGGTCAGTCCGAGGAGGGATTTGGGGCATTTGATCAAGCCGACCCATCCGAGAATCCTTCTGGTGATCTAGGTGACCCAGACCTATCCGAAGCGGAACTGTTGTCAGTGGGAACATCCTCCCGAGCCGAGATGGGTCTTAAGAGAAAGCCCCTGACCAGCCTATTCGACCTCATCGAGGGTCAATCGGGGAAGGGTGCACAGGAAAAACTGCAATCCAATGTTCCAACTCCCCCGCCTCAGCCTCAGCCCATCCAAACTAGGTCCTCGTCTACCAAGTCACAGCCACAATCTCCCCGCCCCAAACTTCCTGCTTCTTCTCAACTAGCTCTGCCTCCTCGGCCGGAGTCCGCTGACACAAAGAGAAAGCGGAGTCCCAAGGGGAAGGAACCCATGGATAGGGGAAAATCTCAATCCTCTCAGGTGAGGGATGAAACCTCACGAGCTCAAAAACAGTTAAAAATTGGGCACCAAAGCAAGGGGAAAGGGATCGAAACCCAATCCGCCCAAAGCAAAGGGAAAGGGATCGAAGCCCAATCCGCACCGAGTGCTTGGCTTCCCGCCCCGATGCTCCACGGGGAGCCATTGCTGGAGAACGCATCCATGAGGAACCTTGGAGATGGCGAAGGCTGTTATGTGGCCGACGCGTTAGGGAGGACCATGCTGCTTCCTACTGATGTGGAGGAGTTTAAGAATATAAAGATGTAGGAGGTTTTCCTCAGCGTGAAGAGGTACCTAGGTATGGTAAGACTCTTAAAATTTAAGACTCTATCAATTCTTATTCCCGGATTTTCATTCACGATATACTTGTCTCAATTGGCAGGCTATCCAGGGCACCTATAGGATGGAGGAAGAAGTTAAGGGGCAGAGTAAGGCCACCGAGGTTGAACGCACCAAACGCATAGATGCTGCGCGGACCCTCAAAGCTTCCGAGGCTGACCTAGCGAAGGCTAGGGAGGATTTAAGGGAGGCTACCCGAAACAAGGATAGTGCCTTGGCAGGTTTGACGGGTGCCCAAAAATAGGCCTAGGAACAGACAAAGTGCCTACTCGATACCGAGAATCAATTGCAGATAGCCAAAGAGCAGATCAGTGATTTGGAGAAGAAACTGATCATGGCAGACAATGCCAAGGGCGTGGCGGAGTTTGCCCGGGACGAAGCCGTGAGGGCCAAGCAGGAGGTTGAGTTTGCCAGAAACGAGGCCGAAGCTGCTAGGGACAAGGCCAAGGAGGAGGGTTATGAGACGGGAGTAGCTGAAACCCAGGCCTCCCTTAAAGCTCAAATCCCGGGAGTATGCAGGCTATACTGTTCCCAGGTTTGGGAAGAGGCCCTCAAACGAGCTGGGGTGGAAGTTTCGTCCGACTTGTGGAAGGTGGAGAGCATATTTTATCCTCCAGCCATCCGTGAGACCGCTTCTGCCAGCTCCGAGGCTATGAGCGATCTACACGAGGCAGTGGCTGCTCAATAAGAAGCTACACAGATCATCGTCCCTCTTGGCAAGTCGACTGAAAGAGGAGAGCCTCATGCTGCGACAGAAGCATTTGGAGGCCTGAATCCCTAGATGCCTCAGGAGGTCGCCCCGTCTACAGTCAGTGCCCAGATCTCTTGTGCCGAGAAACCAGCCATCTTGGTTCAGCCCCTTCAGGCCATTCCCCTTACTGATGTCCCCCAGGGCACCGAGGCTGATCCTGCCAAGCCTTCCCAAGAAGGGGATGTTTCTAAGACTCCGAGGCTAATCCTGATCAGCCTTCCCAAGATGTGGCCCAAACGAAATCGAATAAGTAAAAGGCCCTGGCCAACCTTTGTATTTGTTTCTAGTTTAATTATTTAACTAGTTTCCCTTTTGTTTTGAAAACTTTATAGTTTGCTTGCAGTTGAACTTATTGACCACATATATAAAATTCTTTTCTTCCATTTTCCTTTAAATAACATGCTAGTTGCTCTTGCTGATACTTACTATTGTTGCGAATCTCTTGATTTTTGAACTAGATATCTTAACACGTATGAATGGTTGTGCATATGACATATTTGAGATCATATCCCAGAATTCTAACTTATCCGAGCCCATAGGGCATTGAACTTGTGTCTGAACATACTTTTGGCGAGATATAGGCATCATCCGAGATGTCATGTGTATTGTTTAGGCCGAGCCTGGTATCTAGATTTCCTTTAAGTAGTTGGTTTCCCCATAGGTTTGAGTCCGAGGACCATACAATACCTTGGTTCTGTCCAAAACTTAGAATTTCTTTAAGTAGTTGGTTTCCCCATATGTTTGAGTCTGAGGACCATGCAATACCTTAATTCTGTCCAAAACTTAGATTTTCTTTAAGTAGTTGGTTTCCCCATAGATTTGAGTTCGAGGACCATACAATACCTTGGTTCTGTCCAAAACTTAGAATTTCTTTAAGTAGTTGGGGGGATTAGCCCCTCGGCCAAGGCGTGGGAAATTGGTTTGGGGGGATTAGCCCCTCGGCCAAGCCCCTAGAATCATCCGCGCTACTGACGCTTTGAAGCGTAGCCCCTAATGGAACTTTATGTTAGGGCACTACGACGGGCTGCTGGAAGTGATGGAGGAACTTTCTCGATCCACTGCCTGTGCCAACGCACAAGCCTTCCCCACAGACGGCACCAATTGTAAGGACTCAATTTGTAACAACCCCAAAATGATATTGGGTTCGCACATTAAGGGCCCAAACAATATAATTTGTAAAGCGTGGGCTTGAAAGGCTAGGCCTTGGTCACCGGACGGTAGTTAATCATGGTTTCCATAGCGATTTGCACAAGGATGAACCCGACGTGTTTAATAATAATTTTTTCCGGTATGTCCTGAGTGGCTCTGGTCCCTAGACCTCGTCCGAGGAGCTTCATATTCTTATTATTCTCCTTTTTTTAAGACTCCATGGTCTGGGAGACGACTTGTCCCCCTCTTTTTTGCGAATAAGTCTTCACATTATATAGCCCTTCTCGGTTGATCCTGACCCTCTATTTGTTGATCAGGCAGGTACCTATTCAAATACCTGTCCCATCAGCCGCCTCCCCCTGCTTTCTGTTAGTTGTAATAACCGAAACCACACTGTTCAGGAGTCTTTTCTCATTAATATGGCTAGGACGTTTGTGGGCGCATTCAATACGGAGGTGACGTATTTACCTTGAACCACCCCCACTCCGTACCCCCATGTGAGTCTCATTCTACTCGCCTCTTCTTCTGGGGGCATTTTGGAGGTTGCCTTTAACGACATGTCGCTCTTCTCTTTGAAGTCTTGGAATGCCGAGGACAGGGTCATCCTCGGTTGCATCTCTAGGCTATTTAGTCTTTCACCACTTGTCCTCGGCAACTACTCTCCTCGGCACGGGTCCTGGGTCCTAGTGGAAAGTGGGCCGGGTCATAAGTTCTCTGGCCCCACAATATTTATAAATAAATAAATAATTTAAATGTATATAATATTTTATGTTACATTACATTTATACATATATAAAAATATATTTATATAAATTTAATACTAAATTGTGTAAGTTTATAATTAAATTCTCAAGATATCAAATTAGTATTTATAATTTATTCACACTACAAATACTAAATTTTTAACAATACAATATTAGCAACCAATCAAGATAAAAAGGCACAAAAAGAAAAAGATAAAAAGGCACAAAAAGAAAGATAAATGATGTGGCCAAACGGATCCCACCACAGTGAAAATACTGGACAATCTTTTGACCTAAAAGCTAAAAACCAAGGACACACCACTCAATAAAATATGAGCCATCACATTCACGGTGGTTTCGTAACTTTCGTTAATCAGTGAAAACAGAAATTTTTGACAATTTCTTAGGGTACGTTTAGTATAGAAATTTGAGTAATGTTATTTATAGTTTTTTAAAATAAGTATGGGTGAAAAAATGTGTGAAAATACATATAATATTGTTTAAAAACTGAAAATATATGTTTAAGATGTTTTATCAAACAAGGTCTTATTGTCCTATTTGTTAATGATGTTTAAACACTGTTGTCGTATTTTTATAATACTTTTTCACCACGCATATCTCTACAATAACTAAACAATAATACCAAACTAATCCAAAAATCCAGAGAAGTCTGCCAAAGGAGCAATTTCCTGGAAGATGGCAAGTGATAGTACAGAAAGTGCTGGATGCACATTGTGCTATATCAGTGAAATTGGTGGAAGACAATTGCATGTGAACTCTGAAGTACCTAAAAAGAAGTGTAAAGCATTGATTGAACCAAACACAAATGTGGTCAAAATTTGTAATAAATGAGGTTAAAATTATTGAAGCGTGAATGTGAACATCGGAAATAAAGACCCCCTTATGAGAAAAATTAAAATATCTTGGGTACCATCAGAGCCCAACCCCGTGTTTATAACATAGACGACGGCTAAAAAGTGAGATGGAACCTGAGTTTCAACACGCAACCCCACGCTCCAGAGAAGAAGAGGAAGAGATTGACAGAAGCACAAAGAAGTTCAAAGACAGTAGTGGAGATAATCCTTTCATTCCAACTCGTGGTCAGGTAAGTTACAAAGATAGTCTTATTGGTGATATCCCAGGAGCCTATGCTCAAGCTTTTAGCTTTGAGAATGAAGAGGCTCTTGAAGCAGAGTCTGACTCTGAGTTAGAAGAAATTACAAAAGGTCTGGTAGAAGTTAAACTTACAAAAGAAACTAAGAACCGTATCAGGGCACCATGGGCCAAAGCTTTGACAGTGAAAGTGTTTGGTAGAACTGTTGGATACAACTATCTCACTTTCAAGATCAATGCCATGTGGAAACCCACTGCTAGAATGGATTGTGTAGATTTAGGCAAAGACTTCTTCCTGATAAAGTTCTATGACAATGGGGACTATGACAAAGTTTTACGTGGTGGTCCATGGTTTATTGGCGGACATTTTCTGGCAATCAAACCTTGGGAGCCATATTTCAAAGCTTCAGAGTCTAGTTTCTCATTAGTGGCTGTCTGGGTTAGATTTCCAGAGCTGCCTGTTGAGTTTTATGACAAGTTAGTCCTTATGGAAATAGGCAAAGCCATTAGGCCAGTCCTTAGAATTGATTCCTATACAGCTTCTGGTTCAAGAGGCAGTTATGCTCGTTTGTGCATACAAATTGATCTTAAGAAACCACTAATAAATACCATTAAAGTGGGATGGTTATACCAGAAAGTGATGTATGAAGGGTTATCAGCTCTATGCTTCTGTTGTGGTAGAATTGGACATAAACAAGAAGCATGTGGGTATCCTGTACAACCCGAGGAAAACACCTCTTCACCTAAACCACCGCCTATGCAATCAGAGAAGAAGACTCCTCAAAAGCCGGACCAAAAATTTGGGGAGTGGATGTTGGTAACTAGAAAAACGGCCAGTCAAGAATGAACGTGTAAATACACCTAATCAAACGAACTAGAGTAGTTTGTTAGATGCAAAAGGAACTAAGGGTATTTTCGGAATCCCAAAACTAGCCTGACCACCTTTAATGCTGATAAGACATTCCTTTTCATGGCTGGGACTTCACGTGACTATGCCTCAACTGGTGACAATGGAAGGAAGACACGTGTAGATTGCGTGCGTAATATGCCCAAAGACCGGGTAGAGACTCGGGTAGGTGGTATAGGAAGTGATGGGTTGATCTCGGGGAATGAATTGGGCTGCCACTTAAGCCAGACAGATGGGACGGTTAAGAGTAAAGCCAAAAACTCAAGGTCACCCCAAGTTAAAAAAAGTTCCAATACTAGAGAAACCAAGTCCTTAAAACGCTCCAGTCCTGAGCCAAGCACGAAATCGTCCAAGTCCACTCCTTCAACCTCAACTTCTTCTTCCTCCAGCTCCCTCCATGGACCGCTCCAGCAGAAGGCCACCACCTTTCCCCTCCTCGGGCTGGGCACTGTGGCACAAGAACAAGGCAGTAGTTATTCCAGACGAAGTAATTGCTCAGACTCGGTCAGCTCCCATGATCACAATGGGCGGAACCGAAGAGAATCTTTGCACAACATGGAAACACATATTTCCAATCACTCCAGAGAGCATGAGAACAGGGAATCTGGCATTGGATCACTTAGCGTGGGGAACAACACCAAATCCTTGGTGGAAATTTCTCACAGACAAGCCATTGATCTCGGAAGTGGAAGCGGAGGCATTGAACAAGCTCAAGCGGCCATTAGTGCCGCCCCACTTGGACAAGTCGGGTTGGCTGATACAGGAGAGAAAAGTAATAGATTTCAGGGGTTCAGCAACAGCGCACCTGGGGAATTTTCCCACGTTGAAACTGTTCCAAGTGCTCAAAACAGTAATGAGTTGCGATCTCCTGGTTTGCTGCAGAGAGGAAGTGAAGGGGATACTGAACTACCTAACAGTATGGAAACTAGATTGGACAGCTTCCAAAGACCTTCTTCGAAGGATGGGATGGAGCATGATAGCAACATCAATAATGGGAACTAACCCAATGGAGATTCCAAATAACAATTGCTCCCAAATGAATGTTCTATTGTGGAACTGTAGAGGTGCTCTTAATTCGGATTTTAAGAGGAGAGTTTTTGAAATGGCTGTTAACCACTTTCCGTCCGTCATGATCATTATTGAGACCAGGGTTGGAGGTGATAGGGCTGCTAGAATCTGTGAGGATCTCCCTTTTGATGGTTTCTTTGTAACGGAGACCATTGGATATGCAGGAGGATTATGGTTGCTGTGGAAAAAAGAGGAAGTGGATGTCTTTATGCTGTCCTCAACCGAACAGAAGATTCATGCTACTGTTAAGGTACGTGATTCTGACCTTACTTGGCTTATTTCTCCTATTTATGCTAGTCCTAGAATAGCTGAAAGGAAAATTCTATGGGAAAATTTAACCCAAGTTGCTCAGTTGCACAATATGCCCTGGTTGTTACTGGGGGATTTTAATGAAATTCTCAGCAGTGAAGATAAATTCGGTGGTAGGAGTATAAATCTTAATAGAGCTTTAGATTTTAAAGAGTGTCTGGATACTTGCAGCCTCTTGGATTTAGGATTTTCAGGACCTAAATTTACATGGTCCAATCTCAGACAGGTTTCGGACTTAATCCTGGAACGTATTGATAGATGTTTCGCTAATCCGTCTTGGAGACTCCTTTACCCTGAGGCCTCTGTTACTCATCTCCCCAGGGTTTTTTCGGATCATTGCCCTGTCCTTTTAGAGCTCTCCAAGCCCCCTCCTGCCTCCATTAACAGACCATTTCGCTTTCAAACTATGTGGCTGCATCACCCTGACTTTCATGATGTAGTTAGAGGTACCTGGGAACAGGAATCAATTCTTCCTTCTGCTATTAAGTTATTCACAAATAGGGTCACCAATTGGAATAAAACAGTGTTTGGTAACTTGTTTGCTAGGAAGAGGAGGCTACTTGCCAGGATCAATGGAACCCAAAAAGCATTTTCAAATGGGCCAAACCAATTCCTGGTACAATTAGAACAGAATCTGATTAAGGAATATGCTGACATAAGGCTTCAAGAGGAGGAATACTGGGCTCTTAAATCTCGCATTAACTGGGCTGCCTATAGGGATCGTAATATGTCCTTTTTTCATGTGTCCACGCTGGTTAGGAGACATCAAAACAGGATTAAGAGCATTAAAAACTCCCTAGGTGAATGGGTGACCGAAGCAAAGGAGGTTAAAAATGTTATCTTAATGGGGTATATAGATCTTTTCCAGACAAGCTTTTCATCATCCAATTGCCTCTCTGATATTGAAAATTTTTCCTGTTGCTTTCTCTCGGAAGGTGATCAGGTTTCCCTTTGTGCACCGGTGTCAGAGGAGGAAATAAAGCTTGGGCTGTGGTCTTTGAAGCCTTTTAAAGCCCCGGGAGCTAATGGGCTTCACGCTGGGTTCTTCCAATATTTTTAGGCTGATGTTAAGGCTTCAGTATGTAGGAAGGTATGTAATAGTTTTGAAGCTAAGACTGTTCCTGAATATTTAAATGAGACCCTAATCTCTCTAATTCCAAAAACTCAAAGCCCGGAGAGCCTCAACAATTATAGGCCCATCAGTCTATGTAATACAATCTACAAAGTGATCACCAAAATTACAGTAGGCCGAATCAGACCACTTTTGGACAAACTTATTTCCCCAGTTCAAGCAGCCTTCGTCCCGGGAAGAAGGGGTCTAGATAATATCATCATAGCACAAGAATTAATTCACTCCTTGGACAAGAAAAAAGGAAAGGGTGGGTTCATGGCAATCAAAGTGGATTTGGCCAAAGCTTATGACCAAATCGAATGGAGCTTTATCCATAAAGTTCTTAAAGCATTCCACTTCCCCCAAAATTTGATTGAATTAATTATGAGTTGTGTGACCACCACTAGCGTTTCAATTCTTTTCAATGGAAGTAAGTTGAACTCCTTTAAGCCATCTAGAGGAATTAGGCAAGGGGATCCTCTCTCTCCCTACTTGTTCATCCTTTGTATGGAATACCTTGGGGCCCTCATTGAGAAGGAATGCGTTGCCAAAAGGTGGATTCTGATAAAAGCTTCTAGGGACAATGTTGCCATCTCACACCTTTTCTTTGCGGATGACTTAATGTTGTTTGCTAAGGTGAGTAAAGAAGGGTGTGAGGCCATTAAAGATGTACTAGATGTGTTTTGTGTAGAATCTGGGCAGAAGATTAGTTTAGAAAAATCCCGGATTTATTTTTCGCCAAATGTTCAATCCAATATTAAGGACAAAGCTTGTGAATATCTGGGGATTCATGAAACCACCAATATTGGGAGGTACTTGGGTTTTCCCTTGAGACACAAAGGGGCAACTAGGAGACAGTTTAATTTTGTGGCAGAGCGGGTAATCTCTAAACTGGCTGGATGGAAAGCCAAATTTTTGTCTTTTACGGGCAGAACCGTATTAGTAAAATCAGTCATGACGGCCATCCCCAATTATGTTATGCAAGGGGCTGCTCTTCCAACACATCTCTGTGACAAACTAGATAAAATTAATAGGGATCTTCTTTGGGGCTCATCTCCAGAAAAGAGGAAGCTACATTTGGTTGGTTGGAACAAGATCATCAAATCAAAGGAGGAGGGTGGTTTGGGGATCCAAGAGGCAAAGGCAAAGAACATTGCCTTACTAGCAAAACTAAATTGGCGGCTATATCAGGAAAAAGAATCATTATGGGCAAGGGTCATTTTGCAAAAATATTGTTCAAGCTCAAGAAGAAACTCAAAAGACCCAGACAAGTTACCATGCTCTCCTTGCTGGTCTGCAATTAAAAAAGGCTTTCCCATTTTTGAAAAAGGAGTGTGTTGGAGTGCAGGTAAAAATTCTAAGCTAAATTTTTGGGGGGATAAATGGATTAAAGGCAACTCACTAAGAAGCTTGGTTGAAGGCCCCCTCACCCAAGGTGAAGCTAAATTGACTATAGATGATATGTTCCAAGATGGGAATTGGAGATAGGATTTTATATCTTTCGATCTACCGAATGAGGTAAAAGACAAGATTTATGCCACACTTATGCAAATATATGGTGAGAGGAAGGATTCTTTGTTGTGGAAGTCTTCCCATGATGGTGAGTTTAATATGATATCGGCATATGCATCTAACTTTACTGCAGAAAATAACCCCCAAGTTTTTATGGGCAACTGGGTTTGGAAGTTAGACATATGGCCAAAAATCAGCTCTTTCCTTTGGTTATGTCACCACGATAGTGTTCCAGTAAGGCAAGTGGTTGTTGTACGTGGTATTAATTGTGATACTACCTGTCCTTTATGTAATAACCAAGAGGAAACTATACTGCATCTTTTGAGAGATTGCCCCTCTGCTGTCTCCTTTTGGCGAGCAATCAAAACTCTTCTCTCTCTTCTTAATTTAAGCCATCTGAACTTGGCAGAATGGTTAAAAAAGAATTTCCTTGACAGCAACCAGTTGAAGGCTAATGGACTGCCATGGAGCACACAATTTCTTTTTGCCATTTGGGGCCTTTGGAAACATAGAAATCGGGTGGTTTTTGAAAACACCCCTCTGAATTTTTGCCTCCACAAATCCTGCATTCAACAAGCCATGGAGTATCACTTCTGTGTGAGCAAAGTACGCATTCCCAAGCCTTACTCCACCAACCTAATACGTTGGAATAAACCAGAGGAGGGATGGTTTAAGTTAAATTCAAATGGAGCATCCTTAGGGAACCCAGGCAAAGCGAGAGGGGGTGGTGTAATTCGCAACTGTAATGGCAACTGTAATGGCAACTGGGTTAAAGGTTATAAAAGAAGAGTTGGGGTTGCAACAAGCATCATAGCTGAATTTTGGGCTCTCAGAGATGGTCTCATTTTAGCAGACCAACTGGGAATAACCCATCTTGCTGTGGAGTTTGATGCTAAGGTTATTGTGCAGCTTGTACTTTCAAATAACAACTCTAATAGAGCTTATTCCCCCCTCTTAAATGACTGCAGGTTCCTCCTTAGTCGTCTCCAGCACTTCAAGGTCAACCATGTCTTCAGAGAAGCTAACAGAGTGGCAGACAAGCTAGCTAAGGAAGGCTGTTCTTCCCCTTTTGATTTTGTTATATTAGAAAATCCTGACTCTGTTGAACTATGTAATATTCTAAGTTCTGATGCACAGGGTCTGTACAATCTAAAGTGCTTTGCCAATACTTCTGTTGTTTTGGTTTGATAATGACATGGTTCCTTTTAACCAAAAAAAAAAAAAGGGAAATAAAGACCCCTCAAAAATTTGGAATGACAGTTTAGATCAAGATTGGGATCGGATCAAAAAGTTTTTTTTTTTTTTTTTTGGTAGAAGGATCAAAAAGTATTTGAATTTAGACAAATCACTGATTTTTTTAAGCCTATGAAAAATCAACATATAAATTCGGATTAACCTATTCTAACTTGTAACTTCATATATATGAATAACTATATTTAAAAATATATAATTAGATTTTTTATATAAAAAGTCATATTTTAATTCCTAAATAGGTTAAAAATTATTGATATTTATTCTTATATTTTATTAGCTCTTTAAAAAGACTTGTAAAAATATTTTTAAAAAAATTATTCTCATTGAATGTGGTGTTACTTTTAATATAAAATTAACAAACTCCTTGATTATTATAACGAGTAGTAAATATCATCACCAAAATTAAGAGATGGTTATAAAATTCTTTTATTTAAAAAAGAAATAATTCTTCTTCAATGTTGTGTTTACCTTTAATATAAAAATTAACAAAAATCTCAATTTTTAAAATGAGTAGTAAATACCTTGACCAAAATTAAGAAATTAAATTGACATATGTCACAAAATTAGAGCTCAATTAAGGATGTGACTTTTCGCAAGGTCATATGTCTCAATAATGTATGCCCATGCTGCATTAGTTCACATAAGTAAAGAAACACTCATGAGCAGTAAATCTATAGAGTAGTTATTTGGAAATATCTATATGTGATTGTGTGGTTTTTTGGCAATAAGCAGTATATCATATTTTAGCACATTAAACAAGCAATGTGAAATAGTTGGGTTTGAGGTTGTACTTATTTTATTTATATGTAGAAATGAATACTGTATTCAATGTAATTGCAAATAAATCCTCATCATCCAATGATGATGAGTTGCACGGTTTTGTGAGCTTATACTTTAAGGTGTTTGATAGTTGTATTGTGATTTCCTTTAAGGTGTTTGATAGTTGTATTGTGATTTCCATATTGTAGTTGCAACATTTGAAACTCCAAATTTCTCTTCTAATGCATATGCCTTAAGAAATTTTGGATTCCAGTATTTGATATCATTGTGTCCTAATTATTGCCTTTTTTTTTTTTTTTTTTTTTGTATGTAGGACGTTCCTCCAATCCTGCAATCCCCAGCTCTCCAAAAACCATCAGCTGCATCCCATCAACGAAGCAGTTTATAAATTTTATGTTGGTGTTTGAGGACATTTTGTGTACAAAAAGAACCACATTTGAACGAACACATTTTTTGCAAGTGTTAAAAAATATTTTGAAACACTTTGAAACTTTGATTGTGGTACTAGTTTAATTTAAGTGTTGAAAGACTTTCTGTGTACAAAGGACCTCATCTTTTCTTTTGTTAATTTTTATGATGATGGATATAGACAATGTTATGTGGTTAATATAATGTTGTATACAAAGTACCACATCTTTTCTTTTGTTATGTAATGTTAATATTACGTTAGTTTGGAGACATTTGTGGTGTTGTTAATTAGTTACATTTGTGGTATTGTGTTAGTACAACTAAAACTATTACAGGTTATTTGTAACAGGTCTGTAAAAAAATAAAAAATAAATAAAAAAAGAACCTATAGCGGTAGTCAAAAAGCGCTGCTAAAGGTGCATATATTATGATTTAAATGAAGCCTTATAGCGGCATTTTTTCCCACCGCTAAAAGGTTTACATATATAGTGGCATTTCTCCCAGCAGCTAAAAGTGCAATTAGTCTGTTTTAATTGATTCCCTATAGCGGCACCTTTTGCCCGTCGCTGCCTTTGCCCTCACGCAGTCCAGCGCCGTCTCATGGGATAGGCAACGATCCATCAAGCCTTTCATCATGAGCATCCCCTACAAGGAAAAATCAACCACAAGGGTTAGGAAAGAAAGGAGGTAACTCAACGGAAGAAAGAAGGGAATGAATGTACCTGTGCAATGCTAAAAAGGCCCGTCTCCCCCTTAACCTCAGCTGTGTGGTTGCTTAAGTCCTCATAGTCATCATCCTTGATGATGGATGACAACTGCTCGAGCACATACTGAAAATCCTCACGGAGGAGGACTGGGCGTTTTTCAATGAAGGGAACTTGACTCGTCATAAGACCTTTACCCTTCCCAACCAAAGGAGGTTTCTTTGGATCAGTAGTAGCACCGACAGTCGCCACCTCTGTAACCTTAGGCTTTTTGGGGGGATGGTCAGTCTTTTCTGATAGTTTTCTCTTGGTGGACGGGTTGACCGAACCCGTTCCCTTATTGGGTAGACCTCCCTCCTGTTTCTTCCTTGCACCAACCTGCTGCTTAATAAAAGCTCTCCTCTTGCCTTCTTCCATTTCTACATCAAGGTAAACAGAAAGAAAAAGTTAGGTAAATTACAAGAATAAAAAGAGAATATAACAAGCCTTACATTGAGCGACGACTTTACGTTTGCGTGCCTGATTGTCGTAGCAACGGGCAACTTTAGTGGGTTCAGGACCGTTGCAGTACCAATGGATCGTGTCCAAGGTAACAAGCTTCGACCACGTCCTCTTTTTCAATTTGATCGCAAAAATTTTCTCCAAAAAGCTCCGCTTCTCCAAGGTCACTTCTGGACGGTCTCAAGCTGCAAAAAGGGGACGGTTAGACCAATAACAAACGAATAAAAGAAAATTTCAAACCAGACAGGGGCATTATGCCCCAAGTTTTATCTACGGGCATGTACTCCTGGTCGTTAGGGTGACACATCCAGTTGTCACCCTAGATGAAGAAATACCAACTCTTCTAGTTTTTGTTGGAGTCAGGAGTATCACACACTAGCCTAAGTACAGGCTTCCTTGGCAGGAAACTGTACATGCCCTTAGATTGGTTGATTTTTTATGGGCGGTAGCAATGGAAGAACTCCTCCAGGACCTCCACTATCATCCTACGTTCCCCATCGCTCAAAACCCCATACAAAACTTCCACACCAATGAATACTCTCTAGGCATTCGGAGAGATTTGGGTGACGGCAAGCCCAAGGTATTGAAGAAGACGACTGTGAAAAGCACTTAAGGGGAACCTAAGTCCCGCCTTAAACATTTGCTCGTACACCCCAACATCCTTGACGCCGTTGTAGTAACACTTTTCAGACTTATGGGGTAGACGGATGGGGATGCCGATGGGTATTTGGTACCTCGCCCTAAGAGTTTCGAAGTGTTTTTGCTTGATGGAGGAATTGAAATTGTTTACAGTCCATAATGGGAGAAGCCCTAAAGCCGTCAGGACCCACGACGGACTGGACGGGAGGATTAACGTACATTACTTCTGAACTATTCGAATCACCACCTGAACCTCCCTCTGAATCATCCACGTCCTTATCCTCTTCCGCGAAAGAATTGGCAGATGGATCCCTTTCATCATAGAGGTGACGGGGTCTTCCTGACCTGACAGGAAAACCTCATCGTAGCCCGCTCCTTCGCAAACACACGATTGCTCACTCGACACCTCACTAGACATTTATCACCTACGTG
This sequence comes from Quercus lobata, assembly GCF_001633185.2. Lineage (NCBI taxonomy): Eukaryota > Viridiplantae > Streptophyta > Magnoliopsida > Fagales > Fagaceae > Quercus > Quercus lobata. Next base: position 1,311,779 of record NC_044906.1, on the reverse strand, counting down.
TGACAGATAAACCCCTAAGACTATACAGGTCTACATAGGCGATGGGCGCACAATTATTTAAAACAAACAAAAAAGAGAAGGGGTTTAGTATAAAGCAAAAAGTGCTTACCAGTTGAACGATACATAGTGGCAACGGGCACTGTGTGGCGGACGGTCAAACCAGTAAACGGTTACTTGAAGCAATGAAGAAGACGTAGCTGAAAAATAAGTAGACGGTAGCGCTCAGGCTCTGAAAATTTGTTGTGAAAAGTGAAAATGAAAGTGAGCAGCAACATATATATAAAGGGAACGGCATGGAAGACGAAGGGATGCTTCGATACGAGCAAGTAACCACTAAAAATGTGCCACATACCCCTACTGAATTAATGGCTCTAAGATAGCCTGTCAAATCAGAATGCATGTCCTAAGGGTTTTGTTAGACCGTCACTCCACGAATCCGTCTGGAACATAAAGCGACGGACCATGGAGTGAGGGGGCAACTAAAGAGGATAAAATTGAAGTGGACAGTCTCGTTTGGTGGAACCTGTCATGAACGACGATACTGGGCTATGCATGATCAAAGTGATGGAAGAAGACGGGGGGCGCATCCAAGAAGGACGGACTCTCCATGACAGACAGATAAGAAAGTAGACGAATACAAAGTGGATGGTAGCAAGGTCATGTGGCATCCACATGGTTTAAGTAGTCCTCAAGAAACTTCAAATGGAAATGTCTTAGGCCTCACAATTAACCCTAATCAACAAAATCTCTATATGAAAAGGATCCCGCAAAATACATACATTTATGAGGATTTTCCTTATAAGGAAAAATTCCTCCTCACCAAGAAACCAAAAACCCTCAGAAATCAACATACGCATAATTTACCCCAACTCTAGCACTCTAGAGTTGTGAACACTTTCTAACTTGACCTTCAGAGGGTATTTGGCCGGTACCATACCAATACTCTCTGTAGGGTTTCTCTTTCTTCTTTGTTATGCAGGTTTTGTCTAGAGCACGTGAGGACTGTGCAGCTTACTGACAATTTTTTAGCATCATCATTTTGTATTTAAACTTTCATTAGAATTTTGGTACATTATATATTTTATTTAAATAATAAAATATTTAATTTCATATACAAACATATTCATAATAAATATCTATGAATAATTTATAATTACTATAATTATCAAATTTCATATCTAAACTTTAATTTGTTGTGCATTATAAGGATAACCAACTATGAACTTCTTTTTTATTTTTTTATTTATTTTTTTAAGAAGAACCAACTATGAACTTGATTCATCTCTTAGTTTAGTATAAATTTACTCCTAAACATGTTTACGACATAAATTATAGCCTAGCCTCAGCTTCTAATTGACAATTTTTGTAATATTCTAGATCATCCTCTCATTTTGTATGGTAATTTTTAAATTATTTTATCTAAATAGTTGCAAGTTGTTTTTGTGATATATCAACTATTAGTTGAGATATCTTTTTGCGCATGGTTGTTACCAGTTGTTTTGCATTGTTATGTAGTTGGGATGATCATATGTATACATGTGTCTATATGGTAAGATTTGCATTGACTGTATTAGTGTGAATAGTCTAATCCATAAGCAAGTAACTTTATATTGTGCCGGTATAAATTTTTAGAGATTAGGAATCTTGTCCAACAAGTAAAAAATATATTGTGGGGCCCGAAATCTGAGGTCCCAGCCCACTTTGTACTAAAAACCCAAAACCCAGGCCGAGGAGCCCTACTGCTAAGAAGGCACAATGAAAGCTCCTTGAAGGTCCAAGGATGTGGCCGAGGACGACTTTACGCCCAACATCTCACAAAAAAGCCTGAAGAAAAGGACAAATTCAGTACAAGAGCAGCACAAGGGAGAAGGCTGCCAACGCCTGACAAACCCATACTCATACCATGCTGTCCAGCTTTTCCCAACCACTCTGACGTAAGGATTGATAAGACAAGTAACCACCCCGAACAAGGAGAAACGGACACGTAGATGAAGAATGGGAAGGAAATACTAGTATAAAAGGGAGAGAGAGCTGAGAAAAGGGGAGGAGACCCATAAAAAAAAGAATGGCAAAGAGGAGACGCTCCTCGGAATAATTCCGAGGAGATAAACCTTTCAAACCCCATCCGTGTAAGGCTTAGCCCTACAGGCCAAATCCACCTTCGAATGGGCTTCCATGAAAATCCTGACTAAACTGTTGCCCAACGACCAAGGTCCAGCCTCTCCAAACCCACTCTCTACAAATCATATTGTTCGGGCCTTTTACATACGAGCCCAAAGTCATCTTTGGGTTGTTAAAAATCGTGTCCTTACAATTGGCGCCGTCTGTGGGAAGGCTTGCACGTTGGCGCAGGTGGCGGTGAAGTCAACTCTCTAGCAAGCAGAGATTCGCGGGGTTTCCTCCATCTCTGGCGACATGCAGCTGTTGCTCCGACATAAACTTCTGCTAGGGGCTACGCCTTGCAGTGCCAATGGCGCGGGCAGTTCTAGGGGCTTTTGGCCTCAAACCAGCTCCCCCCGCCCTGGTCCAGGGGCTTACGTTCGAAACATAAATAAATGTAAAAGAAATCTTACAAGTTTTGGACAGAACCAAGGCCTTGCATGGTCCTCGGACTCAAGCCTATGGGGAAACCAAGTACATAAAAGAAATCTTACAAGTTTTGGACAGAACCAAGGCCTTGCATGGTCCTCGGACTCAAGCCTATGGGGAAACCAAGTACATAAAAGAAAAATTACAAGTTTTGGACAGAACCAAGGCCTTGCATGGTCCTCGGACTCAAGCCTATGGGGAAACCAAGTACATAAGAAAAATTACAAGTTTTGGACAGAACCAAGGCCTTGCATGGTCCTCGGACTCAAGCCTATGGGGAAACCAAGTACATAAAAGAAAATCTTACAAGTTTTGGACAGAACCAAGGCCTTGCATGGTCCTCGGACTCAAGCCTATGGGGAAACCAAGTACAAAAAAAAATCTTACAAGTTTTGGACAGAACCAAGGCCTTGCATGGTCCTCGGACTCAAGCCTATGGGGAAACCAAGTACAGAAAAAAAAAACTACAAGTTTTAGACAGAACCAAGTCCTTGCATGGTCCTCGGACTCAAGCCTATGGCGAAACCAAGTACAGAAAAGAAAAAATACAAGTTTTGGACAGAACCAAGGCCTTGCATGGTCCTCGGACTCAAGCCTATGGGGAAACCAAGTACAGAAGAAAAACTCAAAAGTTTTGGATAGAACCAAGGCCTTGCGTGGTCCTCGGACTTAAGCCTATGGGGAAACCAAGTACATAAAAGAAAAAACTACATGTTTTGGACAGAACCAAGGCCTTGCATGGTCCTCGGACTCAAGCCTATGGGGAAACCAAGTACAGAAAAGAAAAAATACAAGTTTTGGACAGAACAAAGGCTTTGCATGGTTCTCGGACTCAAGCCTATGGGTAAACCAAGTACAGAAGAAAAACTCAAAAGTTTTGGACAGAACCAAGGCCTTGCATGGTCCTCGGACTCAAGCCTATGGGGAAACAAAGTACAGAAAAGAAAAAACTACAAGTTTTGGACAGAACCAAGGCCTTGCATGGTCCTCGGACTCAAGCCTATGGGGAAACCAAGAACAGAAAAGAAAAAATACAAGTTTTGGACAGAACTAAGGCCTTGCATAGTCCTCGGACTCAAGCCTATGGGGAAACCAAGTACAGAAGAAAAACTCAAAAGTTTTGGACAGAACCTAGGCCTTGCATGGTCCTCGGACTCAAGCTATGGGGAAACTAAGTACAGAAAAGAAAAAACTACAAGTTTTAGACAGAACCAAGTCCTTGCATGGTCCTCGGACTCAAGCCTATGGGGAAACTAAGTACAAAAAAGAAAAAATACAAGTTTTGGACAGAACCAAGGCCTTGCATGGTCCTCGGACTCAAGCCTATGGGGAAACCAAGTACAGAAGAAAAACTCAAAAGTTTTGGACAGAACCAAGGCCTTGCATGGTCCTCGGACTTAAGCCTATGGGGAAACCAAGTACAGAAAAGAAAAAACTACAAGTTTTGGACAGAACCAAGGCCTTGCATGCATGGTCTCGGACTCAAGGCCTATGGGGAACAAGTACAGAAGAAAAAATACAGTTTTGGACAGAACCAAGGCCTTGATGGATTTCTCGGGACTCAAGGCCTAATGGGGAACCAGTACTAAGAAAAACTCAAAAGTTTTGGCAGAAGCCCATGGGCCTTGCATGGTCCTCGGATCAAGCCTATGGGGAAAAAAAGTACAGAAAAGAAAAAAAACTACATGTTTGGGACAAAAACCAAGGTCCTTGCATGGTTCCTCGGACTCAAGCCTGATTGGCGAAACCAAAGACAGAAAAGAAAAGATAACAAGTTTTGACAGAACCAAGGCCTTGCATAGTCCTCGGACTCAAGCCTATGGGGAAACAAAGTACAGAAATGAAAAATTTACAAGTTTTGGACAGAACCAAGGCTTTAGATGGTCCTCGGACACAAGCCTATGGGGAAACTAAGTACAGAAAAGAAAAAATACAAGTTTTGGACAGAACCAAGGCCCTGCATAGTCCTCGGACTCAAGGCTATGGGGAAACCAAGTACAGAAGAAAAACTCAAAAGTTTTGGACAGAACCAAGGCCTTGCATGGTCCTCGGACTCAAGCCTATTGGGAAATTAAGTACAGAAAAGAAAAAACTACAAGTTTTGGACAGAACCAAGGCCTTGCATGGTTCTCGGACTCAAGCCTAATGGGGAAACCAAGTACAAAAGAAAAACTCAAAAGTTTTGGACAGAGCCATGGCCTTGCATGGTCCTCGGACTCAAGCCTATGGGGAAACAAAGTACAGAAAAGAAAAAACTACATGTTTTGGACAAAACCAAGGCCTTGCATGGTCCTCGGACTCAAGCCTATGGCGAAACCAAGTACAGAAAAGAAAAAATACAAGTTTTGGACAGAACCAAGGCCTTGCATAGTCCTCGGACTCAAGCCTATGGGGAAACAAAGTACAGAAAAGAAAAATTTACAAGTTTTGGACAGAACCAAGGCTTTACATGGTCCTCGGACACAAGCCTATGGGGAAACTAAGTACAGAAAGAAAAAATACAAGTTTTGGACAGAACCAAGGCCCTGCATAGTCCTCGGACTCAAGCCTATGGGGAAACCAAGTACAGAAGAAAAACTCAAAAGTTTTGGACAGACCAAGGCCTTGCATGGTCCTCGGACTCAAGCCTATTGGGAAATCAAGTACAGAAAAGAAAAAACTACAAGTTTTGGACAGAACCAAGGCCTTGCATGGTCCTCGGACTCAAGCCTATGGGGAAACCAAGTACAGAAAAGAAAAACTTCAAGTTTAGGACAGAACCAAGGCCTTGCATGGTCCTCGGACTCAAGCCTATAGGGAAACTAAGTACAGAAAAGAAAAAATACAAGTTTTGGACAGAACCAAAGCCTTGCATGGTCCTCGGACTCAAGCCTATGGGGAAACCAAGTACAGAAGAAAAACTCAAAAGTTTTGGACAGACCAAGGCCTTGCATGGTCCTCGGACTCAAGCCCATGGGGAAACCAAGTACAGAAAAGAAAAAACTACAAGTTTTGGACAGAACCAAGGACTTGCATGGTCCTCGGACTCCAGCCTATGGGGAAACTAAGTACAGAAAAGAAAAAATACAAGTTTTGGATAGAACCAAGGCCTTGCATGGTCCTCGGACTCAAGCCTATGGGGAAACCAAGTACAGAAGAAAAATTCAAAAGTTTTGGACAGAACCAAGGCCTTGCATGGTCCTCGGACTCAAGCCAATGGGGAAACCAAGTACAGAAAAGAAAAAACTACAAGTTTTGGACAGAACCAAGGCCTTGCATGGTCCTCGGACTCAAGCCTATGGGGAAACCAATTACAGAAAAGAAAAAATACAAGTTTTGGACAGAACCAAGGCCTTGCAAGGTTCTCGGACTCAAGCCAATGGGGAAACCAAGTACAGAAGAAAAACTCAAAAGTTTTGGAAAGAACCAAGGCCTTGCATGGTCCTCGGACTCAAGCCTATGGGGAAACAAAGTACAGAAAAGAAAAAACTACAAGTTTTGGACAGAACCAAGGCCTTGCATGGTCCTCGGACTCAAGCCTATGGGGAAACCAAGTACAGAAAAGAAAAAATACAAGTTTTGGACAGAACCAAGGCCTTGCATAGTCCTCGGACTCAAGCCTATGGGGAAACCAAGTACAGAAGAAAAACTCAAAAGTTTTGGACAGAACCAAGGCCTTGCATGGTCCTCGGACTCAAGCCTATGGGGAAACCAAGTACAGAAAAGAAAAACTACAAGTTTTGGACAGAACCAAGGCCTTGCATGGTCCTCGGACTCAAGCCTATGGGGAAACAAAGTACAAAAAAGAAAAAACTACATGTTTTGGACAAAACCAAGGCCTTGCATGGTCCTCGGACTCAAGCCTATGGGGAAACCATGTACAGAAAAGAAAAAATACAAGTTTTGGACAGAACCAAGGCCTTGCATAGTCCTCGGACTCAAGCCTATGGGGAAACCAAGTACAGAAGAAAAACTCAAAAGTTTTGGACAGAACCTAGGCCTTGCATGGTCCTCGGACTCAAGCCTATTGGGAAATCAAGGACAGAAAATTAAAAACTACAGGTTTTGGACAGAACCAAGGCCTTGCATGGTCCTCGGATTCAAGCCTATGGGGAAACCAAGTACAGAAAAGAAAAAACTACAACTTTTGGACAGAACCAAGGCCTTCCATGGTTCTCGGACTCAAGCCTATGGGGAAACCAAGTACAGAAGATAAACTCAAAAGTTTTGGACAGAACCAAGGCCTTGCATGGTCCTCGGACTCAAGCCTATGGGGAAACCAAGTACAGAAGAAAAACTCAAAAGTTTTGGACAGAACCAAGGCCTTGCATGGTCCTCGGACTCAAGCCTATGGGGAAACCAAGTACAGAAAAAAACTACAAGTTTTGGACAGAACCAAGGCCTTGCATGGTCCTCGGACTCAAGCCTATGGGGAAACCAAGTACAGAAAAGAAAAAATACAAGTTTTGGACAGAACCAAGGCCTTGCATGGTCCTCGGACTCAAGCCTATGGGGAAACCAAGTACAGAAGAAAAACTCAAAAGTTTTGGACAGAACCAAGGCCTTGCATGGTCCTCGGACTCAAGCCTATGGGGAAACCAAGTACAGAAAAGAAAAAACTACAAGTTTTGGACAGAACCAAGGCCTTGCATGGTCCTCGGACTCAAGCCTATGGGGAAACCAAGTACAGAAGAAAAACTACAAGTTTTGGACAGAACCAAGGCCTTGCATGGTCCTCGGAGCCCTAAGTACCACAGGCCTTGCATGGTCCTCGGACTCAAGCCTATGGGGAAACCAAGTACAGAAGAAAAACTCAAAAGTTTTGGACAGAACCAAGGCCTTGCATGGTCCTCGGACTCAAGCCTATGGGGAAACCAAGTACAGAAGAAAAACTCAAAAGTTTTGGACAGAACCAAGGCCTTGCATGGTCCTCGGACTCAAGCCTATGGGGAAACCAAGTACAGAAAAGAAAAAACTACAAGTTTTGGACAGAACCAAGGCCTTGCATGGTCCTCGGACTCAAGCCTATGGGGAAACAAGTACAGAAAAGAAAAAATACAAGTTTTGGACAGAACCAAGGCCTTGCATGGTCCTCGGACTCAAGCCTATGGGGAAACCAAGTACAGAAAAGAAAAAATACATGTTTTGGACAGAACCACGGCCTTGCATGGTTCTCGGACTCAAGCCTATGGGGAAACGAAGTACAAAAGAAAAACTCAAAAGTTTTGGATAAAACCAAGGCCTTGCATGGTCCTCGGACTCAAGCTATGGGGAAACCAAGTACAGAAAAGAAAAAACTACAAGTTCTGGACAGAACCAAGTCCTTGCATGGTCCTCGGACTCAAGCCTATGGGGAAACTAAGTACAGAAAAGAAAAAATACAAGTTTTGGACAGAACCAAGGCCTTGCATGGTCCTCGGACTCAAGCCTATGGGGAAACCAAGTACATAAGAAAAACTCAAAAGTTTTGGACAGAACCAAGGCCTTGCATGGTCCTCGGACTTAAGCCTATGGGGAAACCAAGTACAGAAAAGAAAAAATACAAGTTTTGGACAGAACCAAGGCCATGCAAGGTTCTCGGACTCAAGCCAATGGGGAAACCAAGTACAGAAGAAAAACTCAAAAGTTTTGGAAAGAACCAAGGCCTTGCATGGTCCTCGGACTCAAGCCTATGGGGAAACCAAGTACAGAAAAGAAAAAATACAAGTTTTGGACAGAACCGAGGCCTTGCATAGTCCTCGGACTCAAGCCTGTGGGGAAACCAAGTACAGAAGAGAAACTCAAAAGTTTTGGACAGAACCAAGACCTTGCATGGTCCTCGGACTCAAGCCTATGGGGAAACCAAGTACAGAAAAGAAAAAACTACAAGTTTTGGACAGAACCAAGGCCTTGCATGGTCCTCGGACTAAAGCCTATGGGGAAACCAAGTACAGAAAAGAAAAAACTACAAGTTTTGGACAGAACCAAGGCCTTGCATGGTCCTCGGACTCAAGCCTATGGGGAAACCAATAACAGAAAAGAAAAAATACAAGTTTTGGACAGAACCAAGGCCTTGCAAGGTTCTCAGACTCAAGCCTATGGGGAAACCAAGTACAGAAGAAAAACTCAAAAGTTTTGGAAAGAACCAAGGCCTTGCATGGTCCTCGGACTCAAGCCTATGGGGAAACAAAGTACAGAAAAGAAAAAACTACAAGTTTTGGACAGAACCAAGGCCTTGCATGGTCCTCGGACACAAGCCTATGGGACAACTAAGTACAGAAAAGAAAAAATACAAGTTTTGGACAGAACCAAGGCCTTGCATAGTCCTCGGACTCAAGCCTATGGGGAAACCAAGTACAGAAGAAAAACTCAAAAGTTTTGGACAGAACCAAAGCCTTGCATGGTCCTCGGACTCAAGCCTATGGGGAAATCAAGTACAGAAAAGAAAAAACTACAAGTTTTGGACAGAACCAAGGCCTTGCATGGTCCTCGGACTCAAGCCTATGGGGAAACCAAGTACAAAAAAGAAAAAACTACAAGTTTTGGACAGAAGCAAGGCCTTGCATGGTCCTCGGACTCAAGCCTATAGGGAAACTAAGTACAGAAAAGAAAAAATACAAGTTTTGGACAGAACCATGGCCTTGCATGGTCCTCGGACTAAAGCCTTGGGGAAACCAAGTACAGAAAAAAAACTCACAAGTTTTGGACAGAACCAAGGCCTTGCATGGTCCTCGGACTCAAGCCTATGGGGAAACCAAGTACAGAAAAGAAAAACACAAGTTTTGGACAGAACCAAGGCCTTGCATGGTCCTCGGACTCAAGCCTATGGGGAAACCAAGTACAGAAAAGAAAAAACTACAAGTTTTGGATAGAACCAAGGCCTTGCATGGTCCTCGGACTCAAGCCTATGGGGAAACAAGTACAGAAAAGAAAAAATACAAGTTTTGGACAGAACCAAGGCCTTGCATGGTCCTCGGACTCAAGCCTATGGGGAAACCAAGTACAGAAGAAAAACTCAAAAGTTTTGGACAGAACCAAGGCCTTGCATGGTCCTCGGACTCAAGCCTATGGGGAAACCAAGTACAGAAAAGAAAAAACTACAAGTTTTGGACAGAACCAAGGCCTTGCATGGTCCTCGGACTCAAGCCTATGGGGAAACCAAGTACAGAAAAGAAAAAATACAAGTTTTGGACAGAACCAAGGCCTTGCAAGGTTCTCGGACTCAAGCCAATGGGGAAACCAAGTACAGAAGAAAAACTCAAAAGTTTTGGAAAGAACCAAGGCCTTGCATGGTCCTCGGACTCAAGCCTATGGGGAAACCAAGTACAGAAAAGAAAAAACTACAAGTTTTGGACAGAACCAAGGCCTTGCATGGTCCTCGGACACAAGCCTATGGGAAAACTAAGTACAGAAATGAAAAAATACAAGTTTTGGACAGAACCAAGGCCTTGCAAGGTTCTCGGACTCAAGCCAATGGGGAAACCAAGTACAGAAGAAAAACTCAAAAGTTTTGGAAAGAACCAAGGCCTTGCATGGTCCCTCGGACTCAAGCCTATGGGGAAACCAATTACAGAAAAGAAAAAATACAAGTTTTGGACAGAACCAAGGCCTTGCATGGTCCTCGGACTCAACCCTATAGGGAAACCAAGTACAGAAAAGAAAAAATACAAGCTTTGGACAGAACCGAGGCCTTGCATAGTTCTCGGACTCAAGCCTGTGGGGAAACCAAGTACAGAAGAGAAACTCAAAAGTTTTGGACAGAACCAAGACCTTGCATGGTCCTCGGACTCAAGCCTATGGGGAAACCAAGTACAGAAAAGAAAAAACTACAAGTTTTGGACAGAACCAAGGCCTTGCATGGTCCTCGGACTCAAGCTATGGGGAAACCAAGTACAGAAAAGAAAAAACTACAAGTTTTAGACAGAACCAAGTCCTTGCATGGTCCTCGGACTCAAGCCTATGGGGAAACTAAGTACAGAAAAGAAAAAATACAAGTTTTGGACAGAACCAAGGCCTTGCATGGTCCTCGGACTCAAGCCTATGGGGAAACCAAGTACAGAAAAGAAAAAACTACAAGTTTTGGATAGAACCAAGGCCTTGCATGGTCCTCGGACTCAAGCTATGGGGAAACCAAGTACAGAAAAGAAAAAAACTACAAGTTTTGGGCAGAACCAAGTCCTTGCATGGTCCTCGGACTCAAGCCTATGGGGAAACTAAGTACAGAAAAAAAAAATACAAGTTTTGGACAGAACCAAGGCCTTGCATGGTCCTCGGACTCAAGCCTATGGGGAAACCAAGTACAGAAGAAAAACTCAAAAGTTTTGGACAGAACCAAGGCCTTGCATGGTTCTCCGACTCAAGCTATGGAAATCAATCAGAAAAGAAAACAACTACAATCTTTGGACAGACCACAGGGCACTCATGCATGGTCCTCGGACTCATAAGCCTATGGGGAATACAGTCACACAAAAAGAAAAACTACAATTTTGGACACGAGCAAGCGCCTTTCGTCATGGGTCCTCGGACTCAAGCCTATGGGGAAACCAAGTACATAGAAAGATCATAAGTTTTGGACAGAACCAAGGCACTGCATGGTCCTCGGACTCAAGCCTATGGGGAAACCAAGTACATAAACAGATCATAAGTTTTGGGCAGAACCAAGGCCTTGCATGGTCCACGGACTCAAGCCTATGCGGAAACCAAGTACATAGAAAGATCATAAATTTTGGACAGAACCAAGGCCTTGCATGGTCCTCGGACTCAAGCCCTAATGGGGAAAAAGTACAGAAAGCAATCTTACAAGTTTTGGCAGACCAAGGTCTTGCCGTGGTCCTCGAACTCAAAGTCTGTGGGAAAGCAAGTACAAAACAAAATCTCACCCAAGTTTGGACAGAACCAAAACCTTGCATGGTCTGGTCCAAGCCTATGGGGGAACAAGTAAAAAAATAAAATCAGAAGTTTTGGAACAGAAGGCCTTGCATGGTCGTCGGACTCAAGCCTATGGGGAAACCAAGTACAGAAAAGAAATCTTACAAGTTTTGGACAGAACCAAGGTCTTGCGTGGTCCTCGAACTCAAGCCTGTGGGGAAA